>NW_027223721.1:600000-750426 GCF_029378745.1 Bos indicus
ACATCATCAGTTCATGATATCCACGGGATCAGTTCATGATAGCCACGTGATCAGTGCATGATCAGTCACAGATCAGTGCATGATCAGTCACATGATCAGTGAATGATAGCCACCTGATCAGTGCATAATAGCCACGTGATCAGGGCATGATCAATCACGTGATCAGTGCATGATAGCTATGTGATCAGTACATGATCAGCAAGGTGAGCACTGCATGATAGCCACCTGATCAATGAATGATAGCCACCTGATCCGTGCATAATAGCCATGTGATCAGTGCATGATCAGTCAGGTGATCAGTACATGATAAGCCACGTGACCAGTGAATGATAGCCACCTGATCAGTGCATGATAGCCACGTGATCAGTGCATGATCAGTTAGGGGATCAGTGGATGGGCAGTCACATCATTAGTGCATGATCAGTCACGTGATCAGTGAATGATAGCCACCTGATCAGTGCCTGATAGCCACGTAATCAGTGCATGATCAGACACGTGATCAGTGCAAGATCACTTACGTTACCAGTGCATGCCCAGTCACGTTATCAGTGCATGATAGCTACATGATCACTGCATGATTAGCCACGTGAGCACTGCATGATAGCCCCCTGATCATTGAATGATAGCCACCTGATCAGTGCATAATAGCCATGTGATCAGTGCTTGATCAGTCACATGATCAGTGAATGATAGCCACCTGATCAGTGCATGATTGCCACCTGATCAGTTCATGATAGCCACGTGATCAGTGCATGATCAGTCAAGTGATCAGTGCATGATCATTTACGTGATCAGTGCATGATCAGTCACGTGATCAGAGCATGATGAGTCACCTGATCAGTGAATGATAGCCACCTGATCAGTGCATGATAGCCACCTGACCACTGCGTGATAGCCACCTGATCAGCTCATAATTTGTCACGTGATCAGTGCATGATCAGTTACGTGATCAGTGCATGCGCAGTCACGTGATAAGTGCATTATCAGCAACGTGAGCAGTGCCTGATAGCCACGTGATCAGTACATGATCAGTCACGTGATAGGTGTATGATCAGCCACGTGATCAGTGAATGATAGCCACGTGATCAGTGCAAGATCTGTCAGGTGTTCTGTGTATGATCTGTCACGTGATCAGTGTATGATCAGCCAGGTGATATTTGCATGAAAGCCACGTGATTAGTGCATGAGAGCCACGTGATCAGTGCATGATCAGTCACGTGATCAGTGCATGATTAGTCACGTGATCACTGAATGATAGCCACCTGATCAGTTCATGATATCCACCTGATCAGTGCATGATAGCCACGTGATCAGTGCATGATCAGTCACGGATCAGTGCATGATCAGTCAGGTGATCAGTGAATGATAGACACCTGATCAGTGCATGATAGCCACCTGATCAGTGCATGATAGCCACGTGATCAGTGCATGATCAGTCACGGGATCGGTGAATGATAGCCACTTGATCAGTGCATGATAACCACGTAATCAGTGCATGATCAGTCACGTGATCAGTGCATGATAGCTACGTGATCAGTACATGATCAGCAACGTGAGCACTGCATGATAGCCACCTGATCAGTGAATGATATCCACCTGATCAGTGCATGATAGCCACGTGATCAGTGCATGATCGGTCACGTATCATTGCATTATCAGTCACGTGATCAGTGAATGATAGACACCTGATCAGTGCATGATAGCCACCTGATCAGTGCATGATAGCCACGTGATCAGTGCATGATCAGTCACGTGATTGGTGAATGATAGCCACTTGATCAGTGCATGATAACCACGTAATCAGTGCATGATCTGTCACGTGATCATTGCATACGCAGTCACGTGATCAGTGGATGATAGGTAAGTGATCAGTGCATGATCAGCAACGTGAGCACTGCATGATAGCCTGATCAGTGAATGAGAGCCACCTGATCAGTGCATAATAGCCACGTCATTAGCCTGCCGTCAGTCAAGTGATCAGCCACTTGATCAGTGCATGATCAGTCACGTGATCAGTGCATGATCAGTCACGTGATCAGTGAATGATAGCCACCTCATCAGTGCATGATAGCCAAGTGATCAGTCCATCATCAGTCACCTGATGAGCCACATGATCAGTGCATGATAGTCACGTGATCAGTACATGATCAGTCAGGTGATCAGTGCATGATCAGTCACGTGATGAGTGCATGGGCAGTTAAGTGATTAGTGCCTGATACCTACGTGATCAGTGCATGATCAGTCACGAGATCAGTGCATGATCAGCCACGTGATCAGTGCATGATAGACACCTGATCAGTGCATGATCAGACACATTATCAGTGCATGATCCGTTACATGATCAGTGCATGTGCAGTCAGGTGATCCGGGCATGATAGCCACGTGATTAGTACATGATCATTCACATGAACAGTACATGATCAGCCACGTGACCAGTGAATGATAGCCACCTGATCAGAGCATGATAGCCCCGTGATCAGTGCATGATCAATTACTTGATCAGTGCATGATAAGTCACGTGATCAGAGCATGATGAGTCACCTGATCAGTGAATGATAGCCACCTGATCAGTGCATGATAGCCACCTGATCACGGCGTGATAGCCACGTGATCAGCTCATAATTAGTCACGTGATCAGTGAATGATAACTTACTTGATCAGTGCATGCGCAGTCACGTGATAAGTGCATTATCAGCAACGTGAGCAGTGCCTGATAGCCACGTGATCAGTACGTGATCAGTCGCGTGATAGGTGTATGATCAGCCACGTGATCAGTGAATGATAGCCACGTGATCAGTGCAAGATCTGTCAGGTGATCTGTGTATGATCTGTCACGTGATCAGTGTATGATCAGCTAGGTGATAATTGCATGAAAGCCACATGATTACTGCATGAGAGCAACGTGATCAGTGCATGATCAGTCACCTGATCAGTGCATGATAGCTACGTGATCAGTACGTGATCAGCAACGTGAGCACTGCATGATAGTCACCGGATCAGTGAAAGATAGCCAACTGATCCGTGCACAATAGCCACGTAATCAGTGCATGATCAGTCATGTGATCAGTGTATGATCAGTCACGTGATCAGTGAATGATAGCCACCTGATCAGTTCATGATATCCACCTGATCAGTGCATGATAGCCACGTGATCAGTGCATGATCAGTCCCGTGATCAGTACATGATCAGTCACATGATCAGTGAATGATAGCCACCTGATCAGTGCATGATAGCTACGTGACCAGTACATGATCAGCAACGTGAGCACTGCATGATAGCCACCTGATCAGTGAATGATAGCCAACTGATCCGTGCACAATAGCCACGTAATCAGTGCATGATCAGTTCACATGATCAGTGTATGATCAGTCACGTGATCAGTGAATGATAGGCACCTGATCAGTTCATGATATCCACCTGATCAGTGCATGATAGCCACGTGATCAGTGCATGATCAGTCACGTGATCAGTGAATGATAGACACCTGATCAGTGCATGATAGCCACCTGATCAGTGCATGATAACCACGTGATCAGTGCATGATCAGTCACGTGATTGGTTAATGATAGCCACTTGATCAGTGCATGATAAGCACGTAATCAGTGAATGATCAGTCACGTGATCAGTGCATACGCAGTCACGTGATCAGTGGATGATAGGTAAGTGATCAGTGCATGATCAGCAACGTGAGCAGTGCATGATAGCCTGATCAGTGCATGACAGCCACCTGATCCGTTCATGATAGCCACGTGATCAGTGCATGATCAGTCACGTGATCGGTGAATGATAGCCACTTGATCAGTGCATGATAACCACGTAATCAGTGCATGATCAGTGACGTGATCAGTGCATACGCAGTCACGTGATCAGTGGATGATAGGTAAGTGATCAGTGCATGATCAGCAACGTGAGCACTGCATGATAGCCTGATCAGTGAATGATAGCCACCTGATCCGTGCATAATAGCCACGTGATCATTGCATGATCAGTTACGTGATCAGTGTATTAACATACGTGGTCTGTGCATGCACAGTCAAATGATTAGGATTGAAAGCCAAGTGATCAGTGCATGATCAGTCACGTGATCAGTGTATGATCAGCCACTAGAACAGTTCGTGCTCAGTCACGTAATCAGGGCCTACTGAGCTGAGTGATTCCTGTCAGCTCAGCTGCTTGACAATTGCCAGCTGGGCTGCGTGATTCCTGCCTGCTCATCTGCTTGATAACTGCCAGCTGAGCTGCATGATTCTTACCTGCCCATTTGCTTGATAATTGCCAGCTGAGTTGCGTGATTCCTGCCGGCTCATCCGCTTGATAATTCCCACGTGAGTTGCGTGATTCCAGCCTGCTCATCTGCTTGACATTTGCCAGCTGAGCAGTGTGATTAATGTCTGCTCAGCTGCTTGATTATTGCCAGCTGAGCAGCATGATTCATCACAGCTGAGGTCCATGATTATTGCCTACAGACTGCCTGATTCGGGCCTGCTCAGCCCTTTGATTATTGCCTCCTGAAGCACATCATCAGTTCATGATATCCACGGGATCAGTTCATGATAGCCACGTGATCAGTGCATGATCAGTCACAGATCAGTGCATGATCAGTCACATGATCAGTGAATGATAGCCACCTGATCAGTGCATAATAGCCACGTGATCAGGGCATGATCAATCACGTGATCAGTGCATGATAGCTATGTGATCAGTACATGATCAGCAAGGTGAGCACTGCATGATAGCCACCTGATCAATGAATGATAGCCACCTGATCCGTGCATAATAGCCACGTGATCAGTGCATGATCAGTCAGGTGATCAGTACATGATAAGCCACGTGACCAGTGAATGATAGCCACCTGATCAGTGCATGATAGCCACGTGATCAGTGCATGATCAGTTAGGGGATCAGTGGATGGGCAGTCACATCATTAGTGCATGATCAGTCACGTGATCAGTGAATGATAGCCACCTGATCAGTGCCTGATAGCCACGTAATCAGTGCATGATCAGACACGTGATCAGTGCAAGATCACTTACGTTACCAGTGCATGCCCAGTCACGTTATCAGTGCATGATAGCTACATGATCACTGCATGATTAGCCACGTGAGCACTGCATGATAGCCCCCTGATCATTGAATGATAGCCACCTGATCAGTGCATAATAGCCATGTGATCAGTGCTTGATCAGTCACATGATCAGTGAATGATAGCCACCTGATCAGTGCATGATTGCCACCTGATCAGTTCATGATAGCCACGTGATCAGTGCATGATCAGTCAAGTGATCAGTGCATGATCATTTACGTGATCAGTGCATGATCAGTCACGTGATCAGAGCATGATGAGTCACCTGATCAGTGAATGATAGCCACCTGATCAGTGCATGATAGCCACTTGACCACTGCGTGATAGCCACCTGATCAGCTCATAATTTGTCACGTGATCAGTGCATGATCAGTTACGTCATCAGTGCATGCGCAGTCACGTGATAAGTGCATTATCAGCAACGTGAGCAGTGCCTGATAGCCACGTGATCAGTACGTGATCAGTCGCGTGATAGGTGTATGATCAGCCACGTGATCAGTGAATGATAGCCACGTGATCAGTGCAAGATCTGTCAGGTGTTCTGTGTATGATCTGTCACGTGATCAGTGTATGATCAGCCAGGTGATATTTGCATGAAAGCCACGTGATTAGTGCATGAGAGCCACGTGATCAGTGCATGATCAGTCACGTGATCAGTGCATGATTAGTCACGTGATCAGTGAATGATAGCCACCTGATCAGTGCATGATAGCCACCTGACCACTGCGTGATAGCCACCTGATCAGCTCATAATTTGTCACGTGATCAGTGCATGATCAGTTACGTGATCAGTTCATGCGCAGTCACGTGATAAGTGCATTATCAGCAACGTGAGCAGTGCCTGATAGCCACGTGATCAGTACATGATCAGTCACGTGATAGGTGTATGATCAGCCACGTGATCAGTGCAAGATCTGTCAGGTGTTCTGTGTATGATCTGTCACGTGATCAGTGTATGATCAGCCAGGTGATATTTGCATGAAAGCCACGTGATTAGTGCATGAGAGCCACGTGATCAGTGCATGATCAGTCACGTGATCAGTGCATGATTAGTCACGTGATCACTGAATGATAGCCACCTGATCAGTTCATGATATCAACCTGATCAGTGCATGATAGCCACGTGATCAGTGCATGATCAGTCACGGATCAGTGCATGATCAGTCAGGTGATCAGTGAATGATAGACACCTGATCAGTGCATGATAGCCACCTGATCAGTGCATGATAGCCACGTGATCAGTGCATGATCAGTCACGGGATCGGTGAATGATAGCCACTTGATCAGTGCATGATAACCACGTAATCAGTGCATGATCAGTCACGTGATCAGTGCATGATAGCTACGTGATCAGTACATGATCAGCAACGTGAGCACTGCATGATAGCCACCTGATCAGTGAATGATAGCCACCTGATCAGTGCATGATAGCCACGTGATCAGTGCATGATCGGTCACGTATCATTGCATTATCAGTCACGTGATCAGTGAATGATAGACACCTGATCAGTGCATGATAGCCACCTGATCAGTGCATGATAGCCACGTGATCAGTGCATGATCAGTCACGTGATTGGTGAATGATAGCCACTTGATCAGTGCATGATAACCACGTAATCAGTGCATGATCTGTCACGTGATCATTGCTTATGCAGTCACGTGATCAATGCATGATAAGTAAGTGATCAGTGCATGATCAGCAACGTGAGCACTGCATGATAGCCTGATCAGTGAATGAGAGCCACCTGATCAGTGCATAATAGCCACGTGATTAGTCTACCGTCAGTCAAGTGATCAGCCACTTGATCAGTGCATGATCAGTCACGTGATCAGTGCATGATCAGTCACGTGATCAGTGAATGATAGCCACCTCATCAGTGCATGATAGCCAAGTGATCAGTCCATCATCAGTCACCTGATGAGCCACATGATCAGTGCATGATAGTCACGTGTTCAGTACATGATCAGTCAGGTGATCAGTGCATGATCAGTCACGTGATGAGTGCATGGGCAGTTAAGTGATTAGTGCCTGATACCTACGTGATCAGTGCATGATCAGTCACGAGATCAGTGCATGATCAGCCACGTGATCAGTGCATGATAGACACCTGATCAGTGCATGATCAGACACATTATCAGTGCATGATCCGTTACATGATCAGTGCATGTGCAGTCAGGTGATCCGGGCATGATAGCCACGTGATTAGTACATGATCATTCACATGAACAGTACATGATCAGCCACGTGACCAGTGAATGATATCCACCTGATGAGAGCATGATAGCCCCGTGATCAGTGCATGATCAATTACTTGATCAGTGCATGATAAGTCACGTGATCAGAGCATGATGAGTCACCTGATCAGTGAATGATAGCCACCTGATCAGTGCATGATAGCCACCTGATCACGGCGTGATAGCCACGTGATCAGCTCATAATTAGTCACGTGATCAGTGAATGATAACTTACTTGATCAGTGCATGCGCAGTCACGTGATAAGTGCATTATCAGCAACGTGAGCAGTGCCTGATAGCCACGTGATCAGTACGTGATCAGTCGCGTGATAGGTGTATGATCAGCCACGTGATCAGTGAATGATAGCCACGTGATCAGTGCAAGATCTGTCAGGTGATCTGTGTATGATCTGTCACGTGATCAGTGTATGATCAGCTAGGTGATAATTGCATGAAAGCCACATGATTACTGCATGAGAGCAACGTGATCAGTGCATGATCAGTCACCTGATCAGTGCATGATAGCTACGTGATCAGTACGTGATCAGCAACGTGAGCACTGCATGATAGTCACCGGATCAGTGAAAGATAGCCAACTGATCCGTGCACAATAGCCACGTAATCAGTGCATGATCAGTCCCGTGATCAGTACATGATCAGTCACGTGATCAGTGAATGATAGCCACCTGATCAGTGCATGATCAGTCACCTGATCAGTGCATGATAGCTACGTGACCAGTACATGATCAGCAACGTGAGCACTGCATGATAGCCACCTGATCAGTGAATGATATCCACCTGATCAGTGCAAGATAGCCACGTGATCAGTGCATGATCGGTCACGTATCATTGCATTATCACTCACGTGATCAGTGAATGATAGACACCTGATCAGTGCATGATAGCCACCTGATCAGTGCATGATAACCACGTAATCAGTGCATGATCAGTCACGTGATCAGTGCATGATAGCTACGTGATCAGTACATGATCAGCAACGTGAGCACTGCATGATAGCCACCTGATCAGTGAATGATATCCACCTGATCAGTGCATGATAGCCACGTGATCAGTGCATGATCGGTCACGTATCATTGCATTATCAGTCACGTGATCAGTGAATGATAGACACCTGATCAGTGCATGATAGCCACGTGATCAGTGCATGATCAGTCACGTGATTGGTGAATGATAGCCACTTGATCAGTGCATGATAACCACGTAATCAGTGCATGATCTGTCACGTGATCATTGCATACGCAGTCACGTGATCAATGCATGATAAGTAAGTGATCAGTGCATGATCAGCAACGTGAGCACTGCATGATAGCCTGATCAGTGAATGAGAGCCACCTGATCAGTGCATAATAGCCACGTGATTAGTCTACCGTCAGTCAAGTGATCAGCCACTTGATCAGTGCATGATCAGTCACGTGATCAGTGCATGATCAGTCACGTGATCAGTGAATGATAGCCACCTCATCAGTGCATGATAGCCAAGTGATCAGTCCATCATCAGTCACCTGATGAGCCACATGATCAGTGCATGATAGTCACGTGATCAGTACATGATCAGTCAGGTGATCAGTGCATGATCAGTCACGTGATGAGTGCATGGGCAGTTAAGTGATTAGTGCCTGATACCTACGTGATCAGTGCATGATCAGTCACGAGATCAGTGCATGATCAGCCACGTGATCAGTGCATGATAGACACCTGATCAGTGCATGATCAGACACATTATCAGTGCATGATCCGTTACATGATCAGTGCATGTGCAGTCAGGTGATCCGGGCATGATAGCCACGTGATTAGTACATGATCATTCACATGAACAGTACATGATCAGCCACGTGACCAGTGAATGATAGCCACCTGATCAGAGCATGATAGCCCCGTGATCAGTGCATGATCAATTACTTGATCAGTGCATGATAAGTCACGTGATCAGAGCATGATGAGTCACCTGATCAGTGAATGATAGCCACCTGATCAGTGCATGATAGCCACCTGATCACGGCGTGATAGCCACGTGATCAGCTCATAATTAGTCACGTGATCAGTGAATGATAACTTACTTGATCAGTGCATGCGCAGTCACGTGATAAGTGCATTATCAGCAACGTGAGCAGTGCCTGATAGCCACGTGATCAGTACGTGATCAGTCGCGTGATAGGTGTATGATCAGCCACGTGATCAGTGAATGATAGCCACGTGATCAGTGCAAGATCTGTCAGGTGATCTGTGTATGATCTGTCACGTGATCAGTGTATGATCAGCTAGGTGATAATTGCATGAAAGCCACATGATTACTGCATGAGAGCAACGTGATCAGTGCATGATCAGTCACCTGATCAGTGCATGATAGCTACGTGATCAGTACAGGATCAGCAACGTGAGCACTGCATGATAGTCACCGGATCAGTGAAAGATAGCCAACTGATCCGTGCACAATAGCCACGTAATCAGTGCATGATCAGTCATGTGATCAGTGTATGATCAGTCACGTGATCAGTGAATGATAGCCACCTGATCAGTTCATGATATCCACCTGATCAGTGCATGATAGCCACGTGATCAGTGCATGATCAGTCCCGTGATCAGTACATGATCAGTCACATGATCAGTGAATGATAGCCACCTGATCAGTGCATGATCAGTCACCTGATCAGTGCATGATAGCTACGTGACCAGTACATGATCAGCAACGTGAGCACTGCATGATAGCCACCTGATCAGTGAATGATAGCCAACTGATCCGTGCACAATAGCCACGTAATCAGTGCATGATCAGTTCACATGATCAGTGTATGATCAGTCACGTGATCAGTGAATGATAGCCACCTGATCAGTTCATGATATCCACCTGATCAGTGCATGATAGCCACGTGATCAGTGCATGATCAGTCCCGTGATCAGTACATGATCAGTCACATGATCAGTGAATGATAGCCACCTGATCAGTGCATGATCAGTCACCTGATCAGTGCATGATAGCTACGTGACCAGTACATGATCAGCAACGTGAGCACTGCATGATAGCCACCTGATCAGTGAATGATATCCACCTGATCAGTGCATGATAGCCACGTGATCAGTGCATGATCGGTCACGTATCATTGCATTACCAGTCACGTGATCAGTGAATGATAGACACCTGAACAGTGCATGATAGCCACCTGATCAGTGCATGATAGCCACGTGATCAGTGCGTGATCAGTGCATGATCAGTCACGTGATTGGTGAATGATAGCCACTTGATCAGTGCATGATAACCACGTAATCAGTGCATGATCTGTCACGTGATCATTGCATACGCAGTCACGTGATCAATGCATGATAAGTAAGTGATCAGTGCATGATCAGCAACGTGAGCACTGCATGATAGCCTGATCAGTGAATGAGAGCCACCTGATCAGTGCATAGTAGCCACGTGATTAGTCTACCGTCAGTCAAGTGATCAGGCACTTGATCAGTGCATGATCAGTCACGTGATCAGTGCATGATCAGTCACGTGATCAGTGAATGATAGCCACCTCATCAGTGCATGATAGCCAAGTGATCAGTCCATCATCAGTCACCTGATGAGCCACATGATCAGTGCATGATAGTCACGTGTTCAGTACATGATCAGTCAGGTGATCAGTGCATGATCAGTCACGTGATGAGTGCATGGGCAGTTAAGTGATTAGTGCCTGATACCTACGTGATCAGTGCATGATCAGTCACGAGATCAGTGCATGATCAGCCACGTGATCAGTGCATGATAGACACCTGATCAGTGCATGATCAGACACATTATCAGTGCATGATCCGTTACATGATCAGTGCATGTGCAGTCAGGTGATCCGGGCATGATAGCCACGTGATTAGTACATGATCATTCACATGAACAGTACATGATCAGCCACGTGACCAGTGAATGATAGCCACCTGATCAGAGCATGATAGCCCCGTGATCAGTGCATGATCAATTACTTGATCAGTGCATGATAAGTCACGTGATCAGAGCATGATGAGTCACCTGATCAGTGAATGATAGCCACCTGATCAGTGCATGATAGCCACCTGATCACGGCGTGATAGCCACGTGATCAGCTCATAATTAGTCACGTGATCAGTGAATGATAACTTACTTGATCAGTGCATGCGCAGTCACGTGATAAGTGCATTATCAGCAACGTGAGCAGTGCCTGATAGCCACGTGATCAGTACGTGATCAGTCGCGTGATAGGTGTATGATCAGCCACGTGATCAGTGAATGATAGCCACGTGATCAGTGCAAGATCTGTCAGGTGATCTGTGTATGATCTGTCACGTGATCAGTGTATGATCAGCTAGGTGATAATTGCATGAAAGCCACATGATTACTGCAAGAGAGCAACGTGATCAGTGCATGATCAGTCACCTGATCAGTGCATGATAGCTACGTGATCAGTACAGGATCAGCAACGTGAGCACTGCATGATAGTCACCGGATCAGTGAAAGATAGCCAACTGATCCGTGCACAATAGCCACGTAATCAGTGCATGATCAGTCATGTGATCAGTGTATGATCAGTCACGTGATCAGTGAATGATAGCCACCTGATCAGTTCATGATATCCACCTGATCAGTGCATGATAGCCACGTGATCAGTGCATGATCAGTCCCGTGATCAGTACATGATCAGTCACATGATCAGTGAATGATAGCCACCTGATCAGTGCATGATCAGTCACCTGATCAGTGCATGATAGCTACGTGACCAGTACATGATCAGCAACGTGAGCACTGCATGATAGCCACCTGATCAGTGAATGATAGCCAACTGATCCGTGCACAATAGCCACGTAATCAGTGCATGATCAGTTCACATGATCAGTGTATGATCAGTCACGTGATCAGTGAATGATAGCCACTTGATCAGTGCATGATAACCACGTAATCAGTGCATGATCAGTGACGTGATCAGTGCATACGCAGTCACGTGATCAGTGGATGATAGGTAAGTGATCAGTGCATGATCAGCAACGTGAGCACTGCATGATAGCCTGATCAGTGAATGATAGCCACCTGATCCGTGCATAATAGCCACGTGATCATTGCATGATCAGTTACGTGATCAGTGTATTAACATACGTGGTCTGTGCATGCACAGTCAAATGATTAGGATTGAAAGCCAAGTGATCAGTGCATGATCAGTCACGTGATCAGTGTATGATCAGCCACTTGAACAGTTTGTGCTCAGCCACGTAATCAGGGCCTACTGAGCTGAGTGATTCCTGTCAGCTCAGCTGCTTGACAATTGCCAGCTGGGCTGCGTGATTCCTGCCTGCTCATCTGCTTGATAACTGCCAGCTGAGCTGCATGATTCTTACCTGCCCATTTGCTTGATAATTGTCAGCTGAGTTGCGTGATTCCTGCCGGCTCATCCGCTTGATAATTCCCACGTGAGTTGCGTGATTCCAGCCTGCTCATCTGCTTGACATTTGCCAGCTGAGCAGTGTGATTAATGTCTGCTCAGCTGCTTGATTATTGCCAGCTGAGCAGCATGATTCATCACAGCTGAGGTCCATGATTATTGCCTACAGACTGCCTGATTCGGGCCTGCTCAGCCCTTTGATTATTGCCTCCTGAAGCACATCATCAGTTCATGATATCCACGGGATCAGTTCATGATAGCCACGTGATCAGTGCATGATCAGTCAGAGATCAGTGCATGATCAGTCACATGATCAGTGAATGATAGCCACCTGATCAGTGCATAATAGCCACGTGATCAGGGCATGATCAATCACGTGATCAGTGCATGATAGCTATGTGATCAGTACATGATCAGCAAGGTGAGCACTGCATGATAGCCACCTGATCAATGAATGATAGCCACCTGATCCGTGCATAATAGCCACGTGATCAGTGCATGATCAGTCAGGTGATCAGTACATGATAAGCCACGTGACCAGTGAATGATAGCCACCTGATCAGTGCATGATAGCCACGTGATCAGTGCATGATCAGTTAGGGGATCAGTGGATGGGCAGTCACATCATTAGTGCATGATCAGTCACGTGATCAGTGAATGATAGCCACCTGATCAGTGCCTGATAGCCACGTAATCAGTGCATGATCAAACACGTGATCAGTGCAAGATCACTTACGTTACCAGTGCATGCCCAGTCACGTTATCAGTGCATGATAGCTACATGATCACTGCATGATTAGCCACGTGAGCACTGCATGATAGCCCCCTGATCATTGAATGATAGCCACCTGATCAGTGCATAATAGCCATGTGATCAGTGCTTGATCAGTCACATGATCAGTGAATGATAGCCACCTGATCAGTGCATGATTGCCACCTGATCAGTTCATGATAGCCACGTGATCAGTGCATGATCAGTCAAGTGATCAGTGCATGATCATTTACGTGATCAGTGCATGATCAGTCACGTGATCAGAGCATGATGAGTCACCTGATCAGTGAATGATAGCCACCTGATCAGTGCATGATAGCCACTTGACCACTGCGTGATAGCCACCTGATCAGCTCATAATTTGTCACGTGATCAGTGCATGATCAGTTACGTCATCAGTGCATGCGCAGTCACGTGATAAGTGCATTATCAGCAACGTGAGCAGTGCCTGATAGCCACGTGATCAGTACGTGATCAGTCGCGTGATAGGTGTATGATCAGCCACGTGATCAGTGAATGATAGCCACGTGATCAGTGCAAGATCTGTCAGGTGTTCTGTGTATGATCTGTCACGTGATCAGTGTATGATCAGCCAGGTGATATTTGCATGAAAGCCACGTGATTAGTGCATGAGAGCCACGTGATCAGTGCATGATCAGTCACGTGATCAGTGCATGATTAGTCACGTGATCAGTGAATGATAGCCACCTGATCAGTGCATGATAGCCACCTGACCACTGCGTGATAGCCACCTGATCAGCTCATAATTTGTCACGTGATCAGTGCATGATCAGTTACGTGATCAGTGCATGCGCAGTCACGTGATAAGTGCATTATCAGCAACGTGAGCAGTGCCTGATAGCCACGTGATCAGTACATGATCAGTCACGTGATAGGTGTATGATCAGCCACGTGATCAGTGCAAGATCTGTCAGGTGTTCTGTGTATGATCTGTCACGTGATCAGTGTATGATCAGCCAGGTGATATTTGCATGAAAGCCACGTGATTAGTGCATGAGAGCCACGTGATCAGTGCATGATCAGTCACGTGATCAGTGCATGATTAGTCACGTGATCACTGAATGATAGCCACCTGATCAGTTCATGATATCCACCTGATCAGTGCATGATAGCCACGTGATCAGTGCATGATCAGTCACGGATCAGTGCATGATCAGTCAGGTGATCAGTGAATGATAGACACCTGATCAGTGCATGATAGCCACCTGATCAGTGCATGATAGCCACGTGATCAGTGCATGATCAGTCACGGGATCGGTGAATGATAGCCACTTGATCAGTGCATGATAACCACGTAATCAGTGCATGATCAGTCACGTGATCAGTGCATGATAGCTACGTGATCAGTACATGATCAGCAACGTGAGCACTGCATGATAGCCACCTGATCAGTGAATGATATCCACCTGATCAGTGCATGATAGCCACGTGATCAGTGCATGATCGGTCACGTATCATTGCATTATCAGTCACGTGATCAGTGAATGATAGACACCTGATCAGTGCATGATAGCCACCTGATCAGTGCATGATAGCCACGTGATCAGTGCATGATCAGTCACGTGATTGGTGAATGATAGCCACTTGATCAGTGCATGATAACCACGTAATCAGTGCATGATCTGTCACGTGATCATTGCATACGCAGTCACGTGATCAATGCATGATAAGTAAGTGATCAGTGCATGATCAGCAACGTGAGCACTGCATGATAGCCTGATCAGTGAATGAGAGCCACCTGATCAGTGCATAATAGCCACGTGATTAGTCTACCGTCAGTCAAGTGATCAGCCACTTGATCAGTGCATGATCAGTCACGTGATCAGTGCATGATCAGTCACGTGATCAGTGAATGATAGCCACCTCATCAGTGCATGATAGCCAAGTGATCAGTCCATCATCAGTCACCTGATGAGCCACATGATCAGTGCATGATAGTCACGTGATCAGTACATGATCAGTCAGGTGATCAGTGCATGATCAGTCACGTGATGAGTGCATGGGCAGTTAAGTGATTAGTGCCTGATACCTACGTGATCAGTGCATGATCAGTCACGAGATCAGTGCATGATCAGCCACGTGATCAGTGCATGATAGACACCTGATCAGTGCATGATCAGACACATTATCAGTGCATGATCCGTTACATGATCAGTGCATGTGCAGTCAGGTGATCCGGGCATGATAGCCACGTGATTAGTACATGATCATTCACATGAACAGTACATGATCAGCCACGTGACCAGTGAATGATAGCCACCTGATCAGAGCATGATAGCCCCGTGATCAGTGCATGATCAATTACTTGATCAGTGCATGATAAGTCACGTGATCAGAGCATGATGAGTCACCTGATCAGTGAATGATAGCCACCTGATCAGTGCATGATAGCCACCTGATCACGGCGTGATAGCCACGTGATCAGCTCATAATTAGTCACGTGATCAGTGAATGATAACTTACTTGATCAGTGCATGCGCAGTCACGTGATAAGTGCATTATCAGCAACGTGAGCAGTGCCTGATAGCCACGTGATCAGTACGTGATCAGTCGCGTGATAGGTGTATGATCAGCCACGTGATCAGTGAATGATAGCCACGTGATCAGTGCAAGATCTGTCAGGTGATCTGTGTATGATCTGTCACGTGATCAGTGTATGATCAGCTAGGTGATAATTGCATGAAAGCCACATGATTACTGCATGAGAGCAACGTGATCAGTGCATGATCAGTCACCTGATCAGTGCATGATAGCTACGTGATCAGTACAGGATCAGCAACGTGAGCACTGCATGATAGTCACCGGATCAGTGAAAGATAGCCAACTGATCCGTGCACAATAGCCACGTAATCAGTGCATGATCAGTCATGTGATCAGTGTATGATCAGTCACGTGATCAGTGAATGATAGCCACCTGATCAGTTCATGATATCCACCTGATCAGTGCATGATAGCCACGTGATCAGTGCATGATCAGTCCCGTGATCAGTACATGATCAGTCACATGATCAGTGAATGATAGCCACCTGATCAGTGCATGATCAGTCACCTGATCAGTGCATGATAGCTACGTGACCAGTACATGATCAGCAACGTGAGCACTGCATGATAGCCACCTGATCAGTGAATGATAGCCAACTGATCCGTGCACAATAGCCACGTAATCAGTGCATGATCAGTTCACATGATCAGTGTATGATCAGTCACGTGATCAGTGAATGATAGCCACCTGATCAGTTCATGATATCCACCTGATCAGTGCATGATAGCCACGTGATCAGTGCATGATCAGTCCCGTGATCAGTACATGATCAGTCACATGATCAGTGAATGATAGCCACCTGATCAGTGCATGATCAGTCACCTGATCAGTGCATGATAGCTACGTGACCAGTACATGATCAGCAACGTGAGCACTGCATGATAGCCACCTGATCAGTGAATGATATCCACCTGATCAGTGCATGATAGCCACGTGATCAGTGCATGATCGGTCACGTATCATTGCATTACCAGTCACGTGATCAGTGAATGATAGACACCTGAACAGTGCATGATAGCCACCTGATCAGTGCATGATAGCCACGTGATCAGTGCGTGATCAGTGCATGATCAGTCACGTGATTGGTGAATGATAGCCACTTGATCAGTGCATGATAACCACGTAATCAGTGCATGATCTGTCACGTGATCATTGCATACGCAGTCACGTGATCAATGCATGATAAGTAAGTGATCAGTGCATGATCAGCAACGTGAGCACTGCATGATAGCCTGATCAGTGAATGAGAGCCACCTGATCAGTGCATAGTAGCCACGTGATTAGTCTACCGTCAGTCAAGTGATCAGCCACTTGATCAGTGCATGATCAGTCACGTGATCAGTGCATGATCAGTCACGTGATCAGTGAATGATAGCCACCTCATCAGTGCATGATAGCCAAGTGATCAGTCCATCATCAGTCACCTGATGAGCCACATGATCAGTGCATGATAGTCACGTGTTCAGTACATGATCAGTCAGGTGATCAGTGCATGATCAGTCACGTGATGAGTGCATGGGCAGTTAAGTGATTAGTGCCTGATACCTACGTGATCAGTGCATGATCAGTCACGAGATCAGTGCATGATCAGCCACGTGATCAGTGCATGATAGACACCTGATCAGTGCATGATCAGACACATTATCAGTGCATGATCCGTTACATGATCAGTGCATGTGCAGTCAGGTGATCCGGGCATGATAGCCACGTGATTAGTACATGATCATTCACATGAACAGTACATGATCAGCCACGTGACCAGTGAATGATAGCCACCTGATCAGAGCATGATAGCCCCGTGATCAGTGCATGATCAATTACTTGATCAGTGCATGATAAGTCACGTGATCAGAGCATGATGAGTCACCTGATCAGTGAATGATAGCCACCTGATCAGTGCATGATAGCCACCTGATCACGGCGTGATAGCCACGTGATCAGCTCATAATTAGTCACGTGATCAGTGAATGATAACTTACTTGATCAGTGCATGCGCAGTCACGTGATAAGTGCATTATCAGCAACGTGAGCAGTGCCTGATAGCCACGTGATCAGTACGTGATCAGTCGCGTGATAGGTGTATGATCAGCCACGTGATCAGTGAATGATAGCCACGTGATCAGTGCAAGATCTGTCAGGTGATCTGTGTATGATCTGTCACGTGATCAGTGTATGATCAGCTAGGTGATAATTGCATGAAAGCCACATGATTACTGCAAGAGAGCAACGTGATCAGTGCATGATCAGTCACCTGATCAGTGCATGATAGCTACGTGATCAGTACAGGATCAGCAACGTGAGCACTGCATGATAGTCACCGGATCAGTGAAAGATAGCCAACTGATCCGTGCACAATAGCCACGTAATCAGTGCATGATCAGTCATGTGATCAGTGTATGATCAGTCACGTGATCAGTGAATGATAGCCACCTGATCAGTTCATGATATCCACCTGATCAGTGCATGATAGCCACGTGATCAGTGCATGATCAGTCCCGTGATCAGTACATGATCAGTCACATGATCAGTGAATGATAGCCACCTGATCAGTGCATGATCAGTCACCTGATCAGTGCATGATAGCTACGTGACCAGTACATGATCAGCAACGTGAGCACTGCATGATAGCCACCTGATCAGTGAATGATAGCCAACTGATCCGTGCACAATAGCCACGTAATCAGTGCATGATCAGTTCACATGATCAGTGTATGATCAGTCACGTGATCAGTGAATGATAGCCACTTGATCAGTGCATGATAACCACGTAATCAGTGCATGATCAGTGACGTGATCAGTGCATACGCAGTCACGTGATCAGTGGATGATAGGTAAGTGATCAGTGCATGATCAGCAACGTGAGCACTGCATGATAGCCTGATCAGTGAATGATAGCCACCTGATCCGTGCATAATAGCCACGTGATCATTGCATGATCAGTTACGTGATCAGTGTATTAACATACGTGGTCTGTGCATGCACAGTCAAATGATTAGGATTGAAAGCCAAGTGATCAGTGCATGATCAGTCACGTGATCAGTGTATGATCAGCCACTTGAACAGTTCGTGCTCAGTCACGTAATCAGGGCCTACTGAGCTGAGTGATTCCTGTCAGCTCAGCTGCTTGACAATTGCCAGCTGGGCTGCGTGATTCCTGCCTGCTCATCTGCTTGATAACTGCCAGCTGAGCTGCATGATTCTTACCTGCCCATTTGCTTGATAATTGTCAGCTGAGTTGCGTGATTCCTGCCGGCTCATCCGCTTGATAATTCCCACGTGAGTTGCGTGATTCCAGCCTGCTCATCTGCTTGACATTTGCCAGCTGAGCAGTGTGATTAATGTCTGCTCAGCTGCTTGATTATTGCCAGCTGAGCAGCATGATTCATCACAGCTGAGGTCCATGATTATTGCCTACAGACTGCCTGATTCGGGCCTGCTCAGCCCTTTGATTATTGCCTCCTGAAGCACATCATCAGTTCATGATATCCACGGGATCAGTTCATGATAGCCACGTGATCAGTGCATGATCAGTCACAGATCAGTGCATGATCAGTCACATGATCAGTGAATGATAGCCACCTGATCAGTGCATAATAGCCACGTGATCAGGGCATGATCAATCACGTGATCAGTGCATGATAGCTATGTGATCAGTACATGATCAGCAAGGTGAGCACTGCATGATAGCCACCTGATCAATGAATGATAGCCACCTGATCCGTGCATAATAGCCACGTGATCAGTGCATGATCAGTCAGGTGATCAGTACATGATAAGCCACGTGACCAGTGAATGATAGCCACCTGATCAGTGCATGATAGCCACGTGATCAGTGCATGATCAGTTAGGGGATCAGTGGATGGGCAGTCACATCATTAGTGCATGATCAGTCACGTGATCAGTGAATGATAGCCACCTGATCAGTGCCTGATAGCCACGTAATCAGTGCATGATCAAACACGTGATCAGTGCAAGATCACTTACGTTACCAGTGCATGCCCAGTCACGTTATCAGTGCATGATAGCTACATGATCACTGCATGATTAGCCACGTGAGCACTGCATGATAGCCCCCTGATCATTGAATGATAGCCACCTGATCAGTGCATAATAGCCATGTGATCAGTGCTTGATCAGTCACATGATCAGTGAATGATAGCCACCTGATCAGTGCATGATTGCCACCTGATCAGTTCATGATAGCCACGTGATCAGTGCATGATCAGTCAAGTGATCAGTGCATGATCATTTACGTGATCAGTGCATGATCAGTCACGTGATCAGAGCATGATGAGTCACCTGATCAGTGAATGATAGCCACCTGATCAGTGCATGATAGCCACTTGACCACTGCGTGATAGCCACCTGATCAGCTCATAATTTGTCACGTGATAAGTGCATGATCAGTTACGTCATCAGTGCATGCGCAGTCACGTGATAAGTGCATTATCAGCAACGTGAGCAGTGCCTGATAGCCACGTGATCAGTACGTGATCAGTCGCGTGATAGGTGTATGATCAGCCACGTGATCAGTGAATGATAGCCACGTGATCAGTGCAAGATCTGTCAGGTGTTCTGTGTATGATCTGTCACGTGATCAGTGTATGATCAGCCAGGTGATATTTGCATGAAAGCCACGTGATTAGTGCATGAGAGCCACGTGATCAGTGCATGATCAGTCACGTGATCAGTGCATGATTAGTCACGTGATCAGTGAATGATAGCCACCTGATCAGTGCATGATAGCCACCTGACCACTGCGTGATAGCCACCTGATCAGCTCATAATTTGTCACGTGATCAGTGCATGATCAGTTACGTGATCAGTGCATGCGCAGTCACGTGATAAGTGCATTATCAGCAACGTGAGCAGTGCCTGATAGCCACGTGATCAGTACATGATCAGTCACGTGATAGGTGTATGATCAGCCACGTGATCAGTGCAAGATCTGTCAGGTGTTCTGTGTATGATCTGTCACGTGATCAGTGTATGATCAGCCAGGTGATATTTGCATGAAAGCCACGTGATTAGTGCATGAGAGCCACGTGATCAGTGCATGATCAGTCACGTGATCAGTGCATGATTAGTCACGTGATCACTGAATGATAGCCACCTGATCAGTTCATGATATCCACCTGATCAGTGCATGATAGCCACGTGATCAGTGCATGATCAGTCACGGATCAGTGCATGATCAGTCAGGTGATCAGTGAATGATAGACACCTGATCAGTGCATGATAGCCAACTGATCAGTGCATGATAGCCACGTGATCAGTGCATGATCAGTCACGGGATCGGTGAATGATAGCCACTTGTTCAGTGCATGATAACCACGTAATCAGTGCATGATCAGTCACGTGATCAGTGCATGATAGCTACGTGATCAGTACATGATCAGCAACGTGAGCACTGCATGATAGCCACCTGATCAGTGAATGATATCCACCTGATCAGTGCATGATAGCCACGTGATCAGTGCATGATCGGTCACGTATCATTGCATTATCAGTCACGTGATCAGTGAATGATAGACACCTGATCAGTGCATGATAGCCACCTGATCAGTGCATGATAGCCACGTGATCAGTGCATGATCAGTCACGTGATTGGTGAATGATAGCCACTTGATCAGTGCATGATAACCACGTAATCAGTGCATGATCTGTCACGTGATCATTGCATATGCAGTCACGTGATCAATGCATGATAAGTAAGTGATCAGTGCATGATCAGCAACGTGAGCACTGCATGATAGCCTGATCAGTGAATGAGAGCCACCTGATCAGTGCATAATAGCCACGTGATTAGTCTACCGTCAGTCAAGTGATCAGCCACTTGATCAGTGCATGATCAGTCACGTGATCAGTGCATGATCAGTCACGTGATCAGTGAATGATAGCCACCTCATCAGTGCATGATAGCCAAGTGATCAGTCCATCATCAGTCACCTGATGAGCCACATGATCAGTGCATGATAGTCACGTGATCAGTACATGATCAGTCAGGTGATCAGTGCATGATCAGTCACGTGATGAGTGCATGGGCAGTTAAGTGATTAGTGCCTGATACCTACGTGATCAGTGCATGATCAGTCACGAGATCAGTGCATGATCAGCCACGTGATCAGTGCATGATAGACACCTGATCAGTGCATGATCAGACACATTATCAGTGCATGATCCGTTACATGATCAGTGCATGTGCAGTCAGGTGATCCGGGCATGATAGCCACGTGATTAGTACATGATCATTCACATGAACAGTACATGATCAGCCACGTGACCAGTGAATGATAGCCACCTGATCAGAGCATGATAGCCCCGTGATCAGTGCATGATCAATTACTTGATCAGTGCATGATAAGTCACGTGATCAGAGCATGATGAGTCACCTGATCAGTGAATGATAGCCACCTGATCAGTGCATGATAGCCACCTGATCACGGCGTGATAGCCACGTGATCAGCTCATAATTAGTCACGTGATCAGTGAATGATAACTTACTTGATCAGTGCATGCGCAGTCACGTGATAAGTGCATTATCAGCAACGTGAGCAGTGCCTGATAGCCACGTGATCAGTACGTGATCAGTCGCGTGATAGGTGTATGATCAGCCACGTGATCAGTGAATGATAGCCACGTGATCAGTGCAAGATCTGTCAGGTGATCTGTGTATGATCTGTCACGTGATCAGTGTATGATCAGCTAGGTGATAATTGCATGAAAGCCACATGATTACTGCATGAGAGCAACGTGATCAGTGCATGATCAGTCACCTGATCAGTGCATGATAGCTACGTGATCAGTACGTGATCAGCAACGTGAGCACTGCATGATAGTCACCGGATCAGTGAAAGATAGCCAACTGATCCGTGCACAATAGCCACGTAATCAGTGCATGATCAGTCCCGTGATCAGTACATGATCAGTCACGTGATCAGTGAATGATAGCCACCTGATCAGTGCATGATCAGTCACCTGATCAGTGCATGATAGCTACGTGACCAGTACATGATCAGCAACGTGAGCACTGCATGATAGCCACCTGATCAGTGAATGATATCCACCTGATCAGTGCAAGATAGCCACGTGATCAGTGCATGATCGGTCACGTATCATTGCATTATCACTCACGTGATCAGTGAATGATAGACACCTGATCAGTGCATGATAGCCACCTGATCAGTGCATGATAACCACGTAATCAGTGCATGATCAGTCACGTGATCAGTGCATGATAGCTACGTGATCAGTACATGATCAGCAACGTGAGCACTGCATGATAGCCACCTGATCAGTGAATGATATCCACCTGATCAGTGCATGATAGCCACGTGATCAGTGCATGATCGGTCACGTATCATTGCATTATCAGTCACATGATCAGTGAATGATAGACACCTGATCAGTGCATGATAGCCACCTGATCAGTGCATGATAGCCACGTGATCAGTGCATGATCAGTCACGTGATTGGTGAATGATAGCCACTTGATCAGTGCATGATAACCACGTAATCAGTGCATGATCTGTCACGTGATCATTGCATATGCAGTCACGTGATCAATGCATGATAAGTAAGTGATCAGTGCATGATCAGCAACGTGAGCACTGCATGATAGCCTGATCAGTGAATGAGAGCCACCTGATCAGTGCATAATAGCCACGTGATTAGTCTACCGTCAGTCAAGTGATCAGCCACTTGATCAGTGCATGATCAGTCACGTGATCAGTGCATGATCAGTCACGTGATCAGTGAATGATAGCCACCTCATCAGTGCATGATAGCCAAGTGATCAGTCCATCATCAGTCACCTGATGAGCCACATGATCAGTGCATGATAGTCACGTGATCAGTACATGATCAGTCAGGTGATCAGTGCATGATCAGTCACGTGATGAGTGCATGGGCAGTTAAGTGATTAGTGCCTGATACCTACGTGATCAGTGCATGATCAGTCAC
This sequence comes from Bos indicus, assembly GCF_029378745.1. Taxonomy (NCBI): domain Eukaryota; kingdom Metazoa; phylum Chordata; class Mammalia; order Artiodactyla; family Bovidae; genus Bos; species Bos indicus. The sequence goes on from NW_027223721.1 coordinate 624,022, forward strand.
GAGATCAGTGCATGATCAGCCACGTGATCAGTGCATGATAGACACCTGATCAGTGCATGATCAGACACATTATCAGTGCATGATCCGTTACATGATCAGTGCATGTGCAGTCAGGTGATCCGGGCATGATAGCCACGTGATTAGTACATGATCATTCACATGAACAGTACATGATCAGCCACGTGACCAGTGAATGATAGCCACCTGATCAGAGCATGATAGCCCCGTGATCAGTGCATGATCAATTACTTGATCAGTGCATGATAAGTCACGTGATCAGAGCATGATGAGTCACCTGATCAGTGAATGATAGCCACCTGATCAGTGCATGATAGCCACCTGATCACGGCGTGATAGCCACGTGATCAGCTCATAATTAGTCACGTGATCAGTGAATGATAACTTACTTGATCAGTGCATGCGCAGTCACGTGATAAGTGCATTATCAGCAACGTGAGCAGTGCCTGATAGCCACGTGATCAGTACGTGATCAGTCGCGTGATAGGTGTATGATCAGCCACGTGATCAGTGAATGATAGCCACGTGATCAGTGCAAGATCTGTCAGGTGATCTGTGTATGATCTGTCACGTGATCAGTGTATGATCAGCTAGGTGATAATTGCATGAAAGCCACATGATTACTGCAAGAGAGCAACGTGATCAGTGCATGATCAGTCACCTGATCAGTGCATGATAGCTACGTGATCAGTACAGGATCAGCAACGTGAGCACTGCATGATAGTCACCGGATCAGTGAAAGATAGCCAACTGATCCGTGCACAATAGCCACATAATCAGTGCATGATCAGTCGTGTGATCAGTGTATGATCAGTCACGTGATCAGTGAATGATAGCCACCTGATCAGTTCATGATATCCACCTGATCAGTGCATGATAGCCACGTGATCAGTGCATGATCAGTCCCGTGATCAGTACATGATCAGTCACATGATCAGTGAATGATAGCCACCTGATCAGTGCATGATCAGTCACCTGATCAGTGCATGATAGCTACGTGACCAGTACATGATCAGCAACGTGAGCACTGCATGATAGCCACCTGATCAGTGAATGATAGCCAACTGATCCGTGCACAATAGCCACGTAATCAGTGCATGATCAGTTCACATGATCAGTGTATGATCAGTCACGTGATCAGTGAATGATAGCCACCTGATCAGTTCATGATATCCACCTGATCAGTGCATGATAGCCACGTGATCAGTGCATGATCAGTCCCGTGATCAGTACATGATCAGTCACATGATCAGTGAATGATAGCCACCTGATCAGTGCATGATCAGTCACCTGATCAGTGCATGATAGCTACGTGACCAGTACATGATCAGCAACGTGAGCACTGCATGATAGCCACCTGATCAGTGAATGATATCCACCTGATCAGTGCATGATAGCCACGTGATCAGTGCATGATCGGTCACGTATCATTGCATTACCAGTCACGTGATCAGTGAATGATAGACACCTGAACAGTGCATGATAGCCACCTGATCAGTGCATGATAGCCACGTGATCAGTGCGTGATCAGTGCATGATCAGTCACGTGATTGGTGAATGATAGCCACTTGATCAGTGCATGATAACCACGTAATCAGTGCATGATCTGTCACGTGATCATTGCATACGCAGTCACGTGATCAATGCATGATAAGTAAGTGATCAGTGCATGATCAGCAACGTGAGCACTGCATGATAGCCTGATCAGTGAATGAGAGCCACCTGATCAGTGCATAATAGCCACGTGATTAGTCTACCGTCAGTCAAGTGATCAGCCACTTGATCAGTGCATGATCAGTCACGTGATCAGTGCATGATCAGTCACGTGATCAGTGAATGATAGCCACCTCATCAGTGCATGATAGCCAAGTGATCAGTCCATCATCAGTCACCTGATGAGCCACATGATCAGTGCATGATAGTCACGTGTTCAGTACATGATCAGTCAGGTGATCAGTGCATGATCAGTCACGTGATGAGTGCATGGGCAGTTAAGTGATTAGTGCCTGATACCTACGTGATCAGTGCATGATCAGTCACGAGATCAGTGCATGATCAGCCACGTGATCAGTGCATGATAGACACCTGATCAGTGCATGATCAGACACATTATCAGTGCATGATCCGTTACATGATCAGTGCATGTGCAGTCAGGTGATCCGGGCATGATAGCCACGTGATTAGTACATGATCATTCACATGAACAGTACATGATCAGCCACGTGACCAGTGAATGATAGCCACCTGATCAGAGCATGATAGCCCCGTGATCAGTGCATGATCAATTACTTGATCAGTGCATGATAAGTCACGTGATCAGAGCATGATGAGTCACCTGATCAGTGAATGATAGCCACCTGATCAGTGCATGATAGCCACCTGATCACGGCGTGATAGCCACGTGATCAGCTCATAATTAGTCACGTGATCAGTGAATGATAACTTACTTGATCATTGCATGCGCAGTCACGTGATAAGTGCATTATCAGCAACGTGAGCAGTGCCTGATAGCCACGTGATCAGTACGTGATCAGTCGCGTGATAGGTGTATGATCAGCCACGTGATCAGTGAATGATAGCCACGTGATCAGTGCAAGATCTGTCAGGTGATCTGTGTATGATCTGTCACGTGATCAGTGTATGATCAGCTAGGTGATAATTGCATGAAAGCCACATGATTACTGCATGAGAGCAACGTGATCAGTGCATGATCAGTCACCTGATCAGTGCATGATAGCTACGTGATCAGTACAGGATCAGCAACGTGAGCACTGCATGATAGTCACCGGATCAGTGAAAGATAGCCAACTGATCCGTGCACAATAGCCACGTAATCAGTGCATGATCAGTCATGTGATCAGTGTATGATCAGTCACGTGATCAGTGAATGATAGCCACCTGATCAGTTCATGATATCCACCTGATCAGTGCATGATAGCCACGTGATCAGTGCATGATCAGTCCCGTGATCAGTACATGATCAGTCACATGATCAGTGAATGATAGCCACCTGATCAGTGCATGATCAGTCACCTGATCAGTGCATGATAGCTACGTGACCAGTACATGATCAGCAACGTGAGCACTGCATGATAGCCACCTGATCAGTGAATGATAGCCAACTGATCCGTGCACAATAGCCACGTAATCAGTGCATGATCAGTTCACATGATCAGTGTATGATCAGTCACGTGATCAGTGAATGATAGCCACCTGATCAGTTCATGATATCCACCTGATAAGTGCATGATAGCCACGTGATCAGTGCATGATCAGTCACGTGATCAGTGAATGATAGACACCTGATCAGTGCATGATAGCCACCTGATCAGTGCATGATAACCACGTGATCAGTGCATGATCAGTCACGTGATTGGTTAATGATAGCCACTTGATCAGTGCATGATAAGCACGTAATCAGTGAATGATCAGTCACGTGATCAGTGCATACGCAGTCACGTGATCAGTGGATGATAGGTAAGTGATCAGTGCATGATCAGCAACGTGAGCAGTGCATGATAGCCTGATCAGTGCATGACAGCCACCTGATCAGTTCATGATAGCCACGTGATCAGTGCATGATCAGTCACGTGATCGGTGAATGATAGCCACTTGATCAGTGCATGATAACCACGTAATCAGTGCATGATCAGTGACGTGATCAGTGCATACGCAGTCACGTGATCAGTGGATGATAGGTAAGTGATCAGTGCATGATCAGCAACGTGAGCACTGCATGATAGCCTGATCAGTGAATGATAGCCACCTGATCAGTGCATGATCAGTCACCTGATCAGTGCATGATAGCTATGTGATCAGTACATGATCAGCAAGGTGAGCACTGCATGATAGCCACCTGATCAATGAATGATAGCCACCTGATCCGTGCATAATAGCCATGTGATCAGTGCATGATCAGTCAGGTGATCAGTACATGATAAGCCACGTGACCAGTGAATGATAGCCACCTGATCAGTGCATGATAGCCACGTGATCAGTGCATGATCAGTTAGGGGATCAGTGGATGGGCAGTCACATCATTAGTGCATGATCAGTCACGTGATCAGTGAATGATAGCCACCTGATCAGTGCCTGATAGCCACGTAATCAGTGCATGATCAGACACGTGATCAGTGCAAGATCACTTACGTTACCAGTGCATGCCCAGTCACGTTATCAGTGCATGATAGCTACATGATCACTGCATGATTAGCCACGTGAGCACTGCATGATAGCCCCCTGATCATTGAATGATAGCCACCTGATCAGTGCATAATAGCCATGTGATCAGTGCTTGATCAGTCACATGATCAGTGAATGATAGCCACCTGATCAGTGCATGATTGCCACCTGATCAGTTCATGATAGCCACGTGATCAGTGCATGATCAGTCAAGTGATCAGTGCATGATCATTTACGTGATCAGTGCATGATCAGTCACGTGATCAGAGCATGATGAGTCACCTGATCAGTGAATGATAGCCACCTGATCAGTGCATGATAGCCACCTGACCACTGCGTGATAGCCACCTGATCAGCTCATAATTTGTCACGTGATCAGTGCATGATCAGTTACGTGATCAGTGCATGCGCAGTCACGTGATAAGTGCATTATCAGCAACGTGAGCAGTGCCTGATAGCCACGTGATCAGTACATGATCAGTCACGTGATAGGTGTATGATCAGCCACGTGATCAGTGAATGATAGCCACGTGATCAGTGCAAGATCTGTCAGGTGTTCTGTGTATGATCTGTCACGTGATCAGTGTATGATCAGCCAGGTGATATTTGCATGAAAGCCACGTGATTAGTGCATGAGAGCCACGTGATCAGTGCATGATCAGTCACGTGATCAGTGCATGATTAGTCACGTGATCACTGAATGATAGCCACCTGATCAGTTCATGATATCCACCTGATCAGTGCATGATAGCCACGTGATCAGTGCATGATCAGTCACGGATCAGTGCATGATCAGTCAGGTGATCAGTGAATGATAGACACCTGATCAGTGCATGATAGCCACCTGATCAGTGCATGATAGCCACGTGATCAGTGCATGATCAGTCACGTGATCGGTGAATGATAGCCACTTGATCAGTGCATGATAACCACGTAATCAGTGCATGATCAGTCACGTGATCAGTGCATGATAGCTACGTGATCAGTACATGATCAGCAACGTGAGCACTGCATGATAGCCACCTGATCAGTGAATGATATCCACCTGATCAGTGCATGATAGCCACGTGATCAGTGCATGATCGGTCACGTATCATTGCATTATCAGTCACGTGATCAGTGAATGATAGACACCTGATCAGTGCATGATAGCCACCTGATCAGTGCATGATAGCCACGTGATCAGTGCATGATCAGTCACGTGATTGGTGAATGATAGCCACTTGATCAGTGCATGATAACCACGTAATCAGTGCATGATCTGTCACGTGATCATTGCATACGCAGTCACGTGATCAGTGGATGATAGGTAAGTGATCAGTGCATGATCAGCAACGTGAGCACTGCATGATAGCCTGATCAGTGAATGAGAGCCACCTGATCAGTGCATAATAGCCACGTCATTAGCCTGCCGTCAGTCAAGTGATCAGCCACTTGATCAGTGCATGATCAGTCACGTGATCAGTGAATGATAGCCACCTCATCAGTGCATGATAGCCAAGTGATCAGTCCATCATCAGTCACCTGATGAGCCACATGATCAGTGCATGATAGTCACGTGATCAGTACATGATCAGTCAGGTGATCAGTGCATGATCAGTCACGTGATGAGTGCATGGGCAGTTAAGTGATTAGTGCCTGATACCTACGTGATCAGTGCATGATCAGTCACGAGATCAGTGCATGATCAGCCACGTGATCAGTGCATGATAGACACCTGATCAGTGCATGATCAGACACATTATCAGTGCATGATCCGTTACATGATCAGTGCATGTGCAGTCAGGTGATCCGGGCATGATAGCCACGTGATTAGTACATGATCATTCACATGAACAGTACATGATCAGCCACGTGACCAGTGAATGATAGCCACCTGATCAGAGCATGATAGCCCCGTGATCAGTGCATGATCAATTACTTGATCAGTGCATGATAAGTCACGTGATCAGAGCATGATGAGTCACCTGATCAGTGAATGATAGCCACCTGATCAGTGCATGATAGCCACCTGATCACGGCGTGATAGCCACGTGATCAGCTCATAATTAGTCACGTGATCAGTGAATGATAACTTACTTGATCAGTGCATGCGCAGTCACGTGATAAGTGCATTATCAGCAACGTGAGCAGTGCCTGATAGCCACGTGATCAGTACGTGATCAGTCGCGTGATAGGTGTATGATCAGCCACGTGATCAGTGAATGATAGCCACGTGATCAGTGCAAGATCTGTCAGGTGATCTGTGTATGATCTGTCACGTGATCAGTGTATGATCAGCTAGGTGATAATTGCATGAAAGCCACATGATTACTGCATGAGAGCAACGTGATCAGTGCATGATCAGTCACCTGATCAGTGCATGATAGCTACGTGATCAGTACGTGATCAGCAACGTGAGCACTGCATGATAGTCACCGGATCAGTGAAAGATAGCCAACTGATCCGTGCACAATAGCCACGTAATCAGTGCATGATCAGTCATGTGATCAGTGTATGATCAGTCACGTGATCAGTGAATGATAGCCACCTGATCAGTTCATGATATCCACCTGATCAGTGCATGATAGCCACGTGATCAGTGCATGATCAGTCCCGTGATCAGTACATGATCAGTCACATGATCAGTGAATGATAGCCACCTGATCAGTGCATGATCAGTCACCTGATCAGTGCATGATAGCTACGTGACCAGTACATGATCAGCAACGTGAGCACTGCATGATAGCCACCTGATCAGTGAATGATAGCCAACTGATCCGTGCACAATAGCCACGTAATCAGTGCATGATCAGTTCACATGATCAGTGTATGATCAGTCACGTGATCAGTGAATGATAGCCACCTGATCAGTTCATGATATCCACCTGATCAGTGCATGATAGCCACGTGATCAGTGCATGATCAGTCACGTGATCAGTGAATGATAGACACCTGATCAGTGCATGATAGCCACCTGATCAGTGCATGATAACCACGTGATCAGTGCATGATCAGTCACGTGATTGGTTAATGATAGCCACTTGATCAGTGCATGATAAGCACGTAATCAGTGAATGATCAGTCACGTGATCAGTGCATACGCAGTCACGTGATCATTGGATGATAGGTAAGTGATCAGTGCATGATCAGCAACGTGAGCAGTGCATGATAGCCTGATCAGTGCATGACAGCCACCTGATCCGTTCATGATAGCCACGTGATCAGTGCATGATCAGTCACGTGATCGGTGAATGATAGCCACTTGATCAGTGCATGATAACCACGTAATCAGTGCATGATCAGTGACGTGATCAGTGCATACGCAGTCACGTGATCAGTGGATGATAGGTAAGTGATCAGTGCATGATCAGCAACGTGAGCACTGCATGATAGCCTGATCAGTGAATGATAGCCACCTGATCCGTGCATAATAGCCACGTGATCATTGCATGATCAGTTACGTGATCAGTGTATTAACATACGTGGTCTGTGCATGCACAGTCAAATGATTAGGATTGAAAGCCAAGTGATCAGTGCATGATCAGTCACGTGATCAGTGTATGATCAGCCACTTGAACAGTTCGTGCTCAGTCACGTAATCAGGGCCTACTGAGCTGAGTGATTCCTGTCAGCTCAGCTGCTTGACAATTGCCAGCTGGGCTGCGTGATTCCTGCCTGCTCATCTGCTTGATAACTGCCAGCTGAGCTGCATGATTCTTACCTGCCCATTTGCTTGATAATTGCCAGCTGAGTTGCGTGATTCCTGCCGGCTCATCCGCTTGATAATTCCCACGTGAGTTGCGTGATTCCAGCCTGCTCATCTGCTTGACATTTGCCAGCTGAGCAGTGTGATTAATGTCTGCTCAGCTGCTTGATTATTGCCAGCTGAGCAGCATGATTCATCACAGCTGAGGTCCATGATTATTGCCTACAGACTGCCTGATTCGGGCCTGCTCAGCCCTTTGATTATTGCCTCCTGAAGCACATCATCAGTTCATGATATCCACGGGATCAGTTCATGATAGCCACGTGATCAGTGCATGATCAGTCACAGATCAGTGCATGATCAGTCACATGATCAGTGAATGATAGCCACCTGATCAGTGCATAATAGCCACGTGATCAGGGCATGATCAATCACGTGATCAGTGCATGATAGCTATGTGATCAGTACATGATCAGCAAGGTGAGCACTGCATGATAGCCACCTGATCAATGAATGATAGCCACCTGATCCGTGCATAATAGCCACGTGATCAGTGCATGATCAGTCAGGTGATCAGTACATGATAAGCCACGTGACCAGTGAATGATAGCCACCTGATCAGTGCATGATAGCCACGTGATCAGTGCATGATCAGTTAGGGGATCAGTGGATGGGCAGTCACATCATTAGTGCATGATCAGTCACGTGATCAGTGAATGATAGCCACCTGATCAGTGCCTGATAGCCACGTAATCAGTGCATGATCAGACACGTGATCAGTGCAAGATCACTTACGTTACCAGTGCATGCCCAGTCACGTTATCAGTGCATGATAGCTACATGATCACTGCATGATTAGCCACGTGAGCACTGCATGATAGCCCCCTGATCATTGAATGATAGCCACCTGATCAGTGCATAATAGCCATGTGATCAGTGCTTGATCAGTCACATGATCAGTGAATGATAGCCACCTGATCAGTGCATGATTGCCACCTGATCAGTTCATGATAGCCACGTGATCAGTGCATGATCAGTCAAGTGATCAGTGCATGATCATTTACGTGATCAGTGCATGATCAGTCACGTGATCAGAGCATGATGAGTCACCTGATCAGTGAATGATAGCCACCTGATCAGTGCATGATAGCCACTTGACCACTGCGTGATAGCCACCTGATCAGCTCATAATTTGTCACGTGATCAGTGCATGATCAGTTACGTCATCAGTGCATGCGCAGTCACGTGATAAGTGCATTATCAGCAACGTGAGCAGTGCCTGATAGCCACGTGATCAGTACGTGATCAGTCGCGTGATAGGTGTATGATCAGCCACGTGATCAGTGAATGATAGCCACGTGATCAGTGCAAGATCTGTCAGGTGTTCTGTGTATGATCTGTCACGTGATCAGTGTATGATCAGCCAGGTGATATTTGCATGAAAGCCACGTGATTAGTGCATGAGAGCCACGTGATCAGTGCATGATCAGTCACGTGATCAGTGCATGATTAGTCACGTGATCAGTGAATGATAGCCACCTGATCAGTGCATGATAGCCACCTGACCACTGCGTGATAGCCACCTGATCAGCTCATAATTTGTCACGTGATCAGTGCATGATCAGTTACGTGATCAGTGCATGCGCAGTCACGTGATAAGTGCATTATCAGCAACGTGAGCAGTGCCTGATAGCCACGTGATCAGTACATGATCAGTCACGTGATAGGTGTATGATCAGCCACGTGATCAGTGCAAGATCTGTCAGGTGTTCTGTGTATGATCTGTCACGTGATCAGTGTATGATCAGCCAGGTGATATTTGCATGAAAGCCACGTGATTAGTGCATGAGAGCCACGTGATCAGTGCATGATCAGTCACGTGATCAGTGCATGATTAGTCACGTGATCACTGAATGATAGCCACCTGATCAGTTCATGATATCCACCTGATCAGTGCATGATAGCCACGTGATCAGTGCATGATCAGTCACGGATCAGTGCATGATCAGTCAGGTGATCAGTGAATGATAGACACCTGATCAGTGCATGATAGCCACCTGATCAGTGCATGATAGCCACGTGATCAGTGCATGATCAGTCACGTGATCGGTGAATGATAGCCACTTGATCAGTGCATGATAACCACGTAATCAGTGCATGATCAGTCACGTGATCAGTGCATGATAGCTACGTGATCAGTACATGATCAGCAACGTGAGCACTGCATGATAGCCACCTGATCAGTGAATGATATCCACCTGATCAGTGCATGATAGCCACGTGATCAGTGCATGATCGGTCACGTATCATTGCATTATCAGTCACGTGATCAGTGCATGATAGCCACGTGATCAGTGCATGATCAGTCACGTGATTGGTGAATGATAGCCACTTGATCAGTGCATGATAACCACGTAATCAGTGCATGATCTGTCACGTGATCATTGCATACGCAGTCACGTGATCAATGCATGATAAGTAAGTGATCAGTGCATGATCAGCAACGTGAGCACTGCATGATAGCCTGATCAGTGAATGAGAGCCACCTGATCAGTGCATAATAGCCACGTGATTAGTCTACCGTCAGTCAAGTGATCAGCCACTTGATCAGTGCATGATCAGTCACGTGATCAGTGCATGATCAGTCACGTGATCAGTGAATGATAGCCACCTCATCAGTGCATGATAGCCAAGTGATCAGTCCATCATCAGTCACCTGATGAGCCACATGATCAGTGCATGATAGTCACGTGTTCAGTACATGATCAGTCAGGTGATCAGTGCATGATCAGTCACGTGATGAGTGCATGGGCAGTTAAGTGATTAGTGCCTGATACCTACGTGATCAGTGCATGATCAGTCACGAGATCAGTGCATGATCAGCCACGTGATCAGTGCATGATAGACACCTGATCAGTGCATGATCAGACACATTATCAGTGCATGATCCGTTACATGATCAGTGCATGTGCAGTCAGGTGATCCGGGCATGATAGCCACGTGATTAGTACATGATCATTCACATGAACAGTACATGATCAGCCACGTGACCAGTGAATGATAGCCACCTGATCAGAGCATGATAGCCCCGTGATCAGTGCATGATCAATTACTTGATCAGTGCATGATAAGTCACGTGATCAGAGCATGATGAGTCACCTGATCAGTGAATGATAGCCACCTGATCAGTGCATGATAGCCACCTGATCACGGCGTGATAGCCACGTGATCAGCTCATAATTAGTCACGTGATCAGTGAATGATAACTTACTTGATCAGTGCATGCGCAGTCACGTGATAAGTGCATTATCAGCAACGTGAGCAGTGCCTGATAGCCACGTGATCAGTACGTGATCAGTCGCGTGATAGGTGTATGATCAGCCACGTGATCAGTGAATGATAGCCACGTGATCAGTGCAAGATCTGTCAGGTGATCTGTGTATGATCTGTCACGTGATCAGTGTATGATCAGCTAGGTGATAATTGCATGAAAGCCACATGATTACTGCATGAGAGCAACCTGATCAGTGCATGATCAGTCACCTGATCAGTGCATGATAGCTACGTGATCAGTACGTGATCAGCAACGTGAGCACTGCATGATAGTCACCGGATCAGTGAAAGATAGCCAACTGATCCGTGCACAATAGCCACGTAATCAGTGCATGATCAGTCCCGTGATCAGTACATGATCAGTCACGTGATCAGTGAATGATAGCCACCTGATCAGTGCATGATCAGTCACCTGATAAGTGCATGATAGCTACGTGACCAGTACATGATCAGCAACGTGAGCACTGCATGATAGCCACCTGATCAGTGAATGATATCCACCTGATCAGTGCAAGATAGCCACGTGATCAGTGCATGATCGGTCACGTATCATTGCATTATCACTCACGTGATCAGTGAATGATAGACACCTGATCAGTGCATGATAGCCACCTGATCAGTGCATGATAACCACGTAATCAGTGCATGATCAGTCACGTGATCAGTGCATGATAGCTACGTGATCAGTACATGATCAGCAACCTGAGCACTGCATGATAGCCACCTGATCAGTGAATGATATCCACCTGATCAGTGCATGATAGCCACGTGATCAGTGCATGATCGGTCACGTATCATTGCATTATCAGTCACGTGATCAGTGAATGATAGACACCTGATCAGTGCATGATAGCCACCTGATCAGTGCATGATAGCCACGTGATCAGTGCATGATCAGTCACGTGATTGGTGAATGATAGCCACTTGATCAGTGCATGATAACCACGTAATCAGTGCATGATCTGTCACGTGATCATTGCATACGCAGTCACGTGATCAATGCATGATAAGTAAGTGATCAGTGCATGATCAGCAACGTGAGCACTGCATGATAGCCTGATCAGTGAATGAGAGCCACCTGATCAGTGCATAATAGCCACGTGATTAGTCTACCGTCAGTCAAGTGATCAGCCACTTGATCAGTGCATGATCAGTCACGTGATCAGTGCATGATCAGTCACGTGATCAGTGAATGATAGCCACCTCATCAGTGCATGATAGCCAAGTGATCAGTCCATCATCAGTCACCTGATGAGCCACATGATCAGTGCATGATAGTCACGTGATCAGTACATGATCAGTCAGGTGATCAGTGCATGATCAGTCACGTGATGAGTGCATGGGTAGTTAAGTGATTAGTGCCTGATACCTACGTGATCAGTGCATGATCAGTCACGAGATCAGTGCATGATCAGCCACGTGATCAGTGCATGATAGACACCTGATCAGTGCATGATCAGACACATTATCAGTGCATGATCCGTTACATGATCAGTGCATGTGCAGTCAGGTGATCCGGGCATGATAGCCACGTGATTAGTACATGATCATTCACATGAACAGTACATGATCAGCCACGTGACCAGTGAATGATAGCCACCTGATCAGAGCATGATAGCCCCGTGATCAGTGCATGATCAATTACTTGATCAGTGCATGATAAGTCACGTGATCAGAGCATGATGAGTCACCTGATCAGTGAATGATAGCCACCTGATCAGTGCATGATAGCCACCTGATCACGGCGTGATAGCCACGTGATCAGCTCATAATTAGTCACGTGATCAGTGAATGATAACTTACTTGATCAGTGCATGCGCAGTCACGTGATAAGTGCATTATCAGCAACGTGAGCAGTGCCTGATAGCCACGTGATCAGTACGTGATCAGTCGCGTGATAGGTGTATGATCAGCCACGTGATCAGTGAATGATAGCCACGTGATCAGTGCAAGATCTGTCAGGTGATCTGTGTATGATCTGTCACGTGATCAGTGTATGATCAGCTAGGTGATAATTGCATGAAAGCCACATGATTACTGCATGAGAGCAACGTGATCAGTGCATGATCAGTCACCTGATCAGTGCATGATAGCTACGTGATCAGTACAGGATCAGCAACGTGAGCACTGCATGATAGTCACCGGATCAGTGAAAGATAGCCAACTGATCCGTGCACAATAGCCACGTAATCAGTGCATGATCAGTCATGTGATCAGTGTATGATCAGTCACGTGATCAGTGAATGATAGCCACCTGATCAGTTCATGATATCCACCTGATCAGTGCATGATAGCCACGTGATCAGTGCATGATCAGTCCCGTGATCAGTACATGATCAGTCACATGATCAGTGAATGATAGCCACCTGATCAGTGCATGATCAGTCACCTGATCAGTGCATGATAGCTACGTGACCAGTACATGATCAGCAACGTGAGCACTGCATGATAGCCACCTGATCAGTGAATGATAGCCAACTGATCCGTGCACAATAGCCACGTAATCAGTGCATGATCAGTTCACATGATCAGTGTATGATCAGTCACGTGATCAGTGAATGATAGCCACCTGATCAGTTCATGATATCCACCTGATCAGTGCATGATAGCCACGTGATCAGTGCATGATCAGTACCGTGATCAGTACATGATCAGTCACATGATCAGTGAATGATAGCCACCTGATCAGTGCATGATCAGTCACCTGATCAGTGCATGATAGCTACGTGACCAGTACATGATCAGCAACGTGAGCACTGCATGATAGCCACCTGATCAGTGAATGATATCCACCTGATCAGTGCATGATAGCCACGTGATCAGTGCATGATCGGTCACGTATCATTGCATGACCAGTCACGTGATCAGTGAATGATAGACACCTGAACAGTGCATGATAGCCACCTGATCAGTGCATGATAGCCACGTGATCAGTGCGTGATCAGTGCATGATCAGTCACGTGATTGGTGAATGATAGCCACTTGATCAGTGCATGATAACCACGTAATCAGTGCATGATCTGTCACGTGATCATTGCATACGCAGTCACGTGATCAATGCATGATAAGTAAGTGATCAGTGCATGATCAGCAACGTGAGCACTGCATGATAGCCTGATCAGTGAATGAGAGCCACCTGATCAGTGCATAATAGCCACGTGATTAGTCTACCGTCAGTCAAGTGATCAGCCACTTGATCAGTGCATGATCAGTCACGTGATCAGTGCATGATCAGTCACGTGATCAGTGAATGATAGCCACCTCATCAGTGCATGATAGCCAAGTGATCAGTCCATCATCAGTCACCTGATGAGCCACATGATCAGTGCATGATAGTCACGTGTTCAGTACATGATCAGTCAGGTGATCAGTGCATGATCAGTCACGTGATGAGTGCATGGGCAGTTAAGTGATTAGTGCCTGATACCTACGTGATCAGTGCATGATCAGTCACGAGATCAGTGCATGATCAGCCACGTGATCAGTGCATGATAGACACCTGATCAGTGCATGATCAGACACATTATCAGTGCATGATCCGTTACATGATCAGTGCATGTGCAGTCAGGTGATCCGGGCATGATAGCCACGTGATTAGTACATGATCATTCACATGAACAGTACATGATCAGCCACGTGACCAGTGAATGATAGCCACCTGATCAGAGCATGATAGCCCCGTGATCAGTGCATGATCAATTACTTGATCAGTGCATGATAAGTCACGTGATCAGAGCATGATGAGTCACCTGATCAGTGAATGATAGCCACCTGATCAGTGCATGATAGCCACCTGATCACGGCGTGATAGCCACGTGATCAGCTCATAATTAGTCACGTGATCAGTGAATGATAACTTACTTGATCAGTGCATGCGCAGTCACGTGATAAGTGCATTATCAGCAACGTGAGCAGTGCCTGATAGCCACGTGATCAGTACGTGATCAGTCGCGTGATAGGTGTATGATCAGCCACGTGATCAGTGAATGATAGCCACGTGATCAGTGCAAGATCTGTCAGGTGATCTGTGTATGATCTGTCACGTGATCAGTGTATGATCAGCTAGGTGATAATTGCATGAAAGCCACATGATTACTGCATGAGAGCAACGTGATCAGTGCATGATCAGTCACCTGATCAGTGCATGATAGCTACGTGATCAGTACAGGATCAGCAACGTGAGCACTGCATGATAGTCACCGGATCAGTGAAAGATAGCCAACTGATCCGTGCACAATAGCCACGTAATCAGTGCATGATCAGTCATGTGATCAGTGTATGATCAGTCACGTGATCAGTGAATGATAGCCACCTGATCAGTTCATGATATCCACCTGATCAGTGCATGATAGCCACGTGATCAGTGCATGATCAGTCCCGTGATCAGTACATGATCAGTCACATGATCAGTGAATGATAGCCACCTGATCAGTGCATGATCAGTCACCTGATCAGTGCATGATAGCTACGTGACCAGTACATGATCAGCAACGTGAGCACTGCATGATAGCCACCTGATCAGTGAATGATAGCCAACTGATCCGTGCACAATAGCCACGTAATCAGTGCATGATCAGTTCACATGATCAGTGTATGATCAGTCACGAGATCAGTGAATGATAGCCACCTGATCAGTTCATGATATCCACCTGATCAGTGCATGATAGCCACGTGATCAGTGCATGATCAGTCACGTGATCAGTGAATGATAGACACCTGATCAGTGCATGATAGCCACCTGATCAGTGCATGATAACCACGTGATCAGTGCATGATCAGTCACGTGATTGGTTAATGATAGCCACTTGATCAGTGCATGATAAGCACGTAATCAGTGAATGATCAGTCACGTGATCAGTGCATACGCAGTCACGTGATCATTGGATGATAGGTAAGTGATCAGTGCATGATCAGCAACGTGAGCAGTGCATGATAGCCTGATCAGTGCATGACAGCCACCTGATCCGTTCATGATAGCCACGTGATCAGTGCATGATCAGTCACGTGATCGGTGAATGATAGCCACTTGATCAGTGCATGATAACCACGTAATCAGTGCATGATCAGTGACGTGATCAGTGCATACGCAGTCACGTGATCAGTGGATGATAGGTAAGTGATCAGTGCATGATCAGCAACGTGAGCACTGCATGATAGCCTGATCAGTGAATGATAGCCACCTGATCCGTGCATAATAGCCACGTGATCATTGCATGATCAGTTACGTGATCAGTGTATTAACATACGTGGTCTGTGCATGCACAGTCAAATGATTAGGATTGAAAGCCAAGTGATCAGTGCATGATCAGTCACGTGATCAGTGTATGATCAGCCACTTGAACAGTTCGTGCTCAGTCACGTAATCAGGGCCTACTGAGCTGAGTGATTCCTGTCAGCTCAGCTGCTTGACAATTGCCAGCTGGGCTGCGTGATTCCTGCCTGCTCATCTGCTTGATAACTGCCAGCTGAGCTGCATGATTCTTACCTGCCCATTTGCTTGATAATTGCCAGCTGAGTTGCGTGATTCCTGCCGGCTCATCCGCTTGATAATTCCCACGTGAGTTGCGTGATTCCAGCCTGCTCATCTGCTTGACATTTGCCAGCTGAGCAGTGTGATTAATGTCTGCTCAGCTGCTTGATTATTGCCAGCTGAGCAGCATGATTCATCACAGCTGAGGTCCATGATTATTGCCTACAGACTGCCTGATTCGGGCCTGCTCAGCCCTTTGATTATTGCCTCCTGAAGCACATCATCAGTTCATGATATCCACGGGATCAGTTCATGATAGCCACGTGATCAGTGCATGATCAGTCACAGATCAGTGCATGATCAGTCACATGATCAGTGAATGATAGCCACCTGATCAGTGCATAATAGCCACGTGATCAGGGCATGATCAATCACGTGATCAGTGCATGATAGCTATGTGATCAGTACATGATCAGCAAGGTGAGCACTGCATGATAGCCACCTGATCAATGAATGATAGCCACCTGATCCGTGCATAATAGCCACGTGATCAGTGCATGATCAGTCAGGTGATCAGTACATGATAAGCCACGTGACCAGTGAATGATAGCCACCTGATCAGTGCATGATAGCCACGTGATCAGTGCATGATCAGTTAGGGGATCAGTGGATGGGCAGTCACATCATTAGTGCATGATCAGTCACGTGATCAGTGAATGATAGCCACCTGATCAGTGCCTGATAGCCACGTAATCAGTGCATGATCAGACACGTGATCAGTGCAAGATCACTTACGTTACCAGTGCATGCCCAGTCACGTTATCAGTGCATGATAGCTACATGATCACTGCATGATTAGCCACGTGAGCACTGCATGATAGCCCCCTGATCATTGAATGATAGCCACCTGATCAGTGCATAATAGCCATGTGATCAGTGCTTGATCAGTCACATGATCAGTGAATGATAGCCACCTGATCAGTGCATGATTGCCACCTGATCAGTTCATGATAGCCACGTGATCAGTGCATGATCAGTCAAGTGATCAGTGCATGATCATTTACGTGATCAGTGCATGATCAGTCACGTGATCAGAGCATGATGAGTCACCTGATCAGTGAATGATAGCCACCTGATCAGTGCATGATAGCCACTTGACCACTGCGTGATAGCCACCTGATCAGCTCATAATTTGTCACGTGATCAGTGCATGATCAGTTACGTCATCAGTGCATGCGCAGTCACGTGATAAGTGCATTATCAGCAACGTGAGCAGTGCCTGATAGCCACGTGATCAGTACGTGATCAGTCGCGTGATAGGTGTATGATCAGCCACGTGATCAGTGAATGATAGCCACGTGATCAGTGCAAGATCTGTCAGGTGTTCTGTGTATGATCTGTCACGTGATCAGTGTATGATCAGCCAGGTGATATTTGCATGAAAGCCACGTGATTAGTGCATGAGAGCCACGTGATCAGTGCATGATCAGTCACGTGATCAGTGCATGATTAGTCACGTGATCAGTGAATGATAGCCACCTGATTAGTGCATGATAGCCACCTGACCACTGCGTGATAGCCACCTGATCAGCTCATAATTTGTCACGTGATCAGTGCATGATCAGTTACGTGATCAGTGCATGCGCAGTCACGTGATAAGTGCATTATCAGCAACGTGAGCAGTGCCTGATAGCCACGTGATCAGTACATGATCAGTCACGTGATAGGTGTATGATCAGCCACGTGATCAGTGCAAGATCTGTCAGGTGTTCTGTGTATGATCTGTCACGTGATCAGTGTATGATCAGCCAGGTGATATTTGCATGAAAGCCACGTGATTAGTGCATGAGAGCCACGTGATCAGTGCATGATCAGTCACGTGATCAGTGCATGATTAGTCACGTGATCACTGAATGATAGCCACCTGATCAGTTCATGATATCCACCTGATCAGTGCATGATAGCCACGTGATCAGTGCATGATCAGTCACGGATCAGTGCATGATCAGTCAGGTGATCAGTGAATGATAGACACCTGATCAGTGCATGATAGCCACCTGATCAGTGCATGATAGCCACGTGATCAGTGCATGATCAGTCACGTGATCGGTGAATGATAGCCACTTGATCAGTGCATGATAACCACGTAATCAGTGCATGATCAGTCACGTGATCAGTGCATGATAGCTACGTGATCAGTACATGATCAGCAACGTGAGCACTGCATGATAGCCACCTGATCAGTGAATGATATCCACCTGATCAGTGCATGATAGCCACGTGATCAGTGCATGATCGGTCACGTATCATTGCATTATCAGTCACGTGATCAGTGCATGATAGCCACGTGATCAGTGCATGATCAGTCACGTGATTGGTGAATGATAGCCACTTGATCAGTGCATGATAACCACGTAATCAGTGCATGATCTGTCACGTGATCATTGCATACGCAGTCACGTGATCAATGCATGATAAGTAAGTGATCAGTGCATGATCAGCAACGTGAGCACTGCATGATAGCCTGATCAGTGAATGAGAGCCACCTGATCAGTGCATAATAGCCACGTGATTAGTCTACCGTCAGTCAAGTGATCAGCCACTTGATCAGTGCATGATCAGTCACGTGATCAGTGCATGATCAGTCACGTGATCAGTGAATGATAGCCACCTCATCAGTGCATGATAGCCAAGTGATCAGTCCATCATCAGTCACCTGATGAGCCACATGATCAGTGCATGATAGTCACGTGTTCAGTACATGATCAGTCAGGTGATCAGTGCATGATCAGTCACGTGATGAGTGCATGGGCAGTTAAGTGATTAGTGCCTGATACCTACGTGATCAGTGCATGATCAGTCACGAGATCAGTGCATGATCAGCCACGTGATCAGTGCATGATAGACACCTGATCAGTGCATGATCAGACACATTATCAGTGCATGATCCGTTACATGATCAGTGCATGTGCAGTCAGGTGATCCGGGCATGATAGCCACGTGATTAGTACATGATCATTCACATGAACAGTACATGATCAGCCACGTGACCAGTGAATGATAGCCACCTGATCAGAGCATGATAGCCCCGTGATCAGTGCATGATCAATTACTTGATCAGTGCATGATAAGTCACGTGATCAGAGCATGATGAGTCACCTGATCAGTGAATGATAGCCACCTGATCAGTGCATGATAGCCACCTGATCACGGCGTGATAGCCACGTGATCAGCTCATAATTAGTCACGTGATCAGTGAATGATAACTTACTTGATCAGTGCATGCGCAGTCACGTGATAAGTGCATTATCAGCAACGTGAGCAGTGCCTGATAGCCACGTGATCAGTACGTGATAAGTCGCGTGATAGGTGTATGATCAGCCACGTGATCAGTGAATGATAGCCACGTGATCAGTGCAAGATCTGTCAGGTGATCTGTGTATGATCTGTCACGTGATCAGTGTATGATCAGCTAGGTGATAATTGCATGAAAGCCACATGATTACTGCATGAGAGCAACGTGATCAGTGCATGATCAGTCACCTGATCAGTGCATGATAGCTACGTGATCAGTACGTGATCAGCAACGTGAGCACTGCATGATAGTCACCGGATCAGTGAAAGATAGCCAACTGATCCGTGCACAATAGCCACGTAATCAGTGCATGATCAGTCCCGTGATCAGTACATGATCAGTCACGTGATCAGTGAATGATAGCCACCTGATCAGTGCATGATCAGTCACCTGATCAGTGCATGATAGCTACGTGACCAGTACATGATCAGCAACGTGAGCACTGCATGATAGCCACCTGATCAGTGAATGATATCCACCTGATCAGTGCAAGATAGCCACGTGATCAGTGCATGATCGGTCACGTATCATTGCATTATCACTCACGTGATCAGTGAATGATAGACACCTGATCAGTGCATGATAGCCACCTGATCAGTGCATGATAACCACGTAATCAGTGCATGATCAGTCACGTGATCAGTGCATGATAGCTACGTGATCAGTACATGATCAGCAACGTGAGCACTGCATGATAGCCACCTGATCAGTGAATGATATCCACCTGATCAGTGCATGATAGCCACGTGATCAGTGCATGATCGGTCACGTATCATTGCATTATCAGTCACGTGATCAGTGAATGATAGACACCTGATCAGTGCATGATAGCCACCTGATCAGTGCATGATAGCCACGTGATCAGTGCATGATCAGTCACGTGATTGGTGAATGATAGCCACTTGATCAGTGCATGATAACCACGTAATCAGTGCATGATCTGTCACGTGATCATTGCATACGCAGTCACGTGATCAATGCATGATAAGTAAGTGATCAGTGCATGATCAGCAACGTGAGCACTGCATGATAGCCTGATCAGTGAATGAGAGCCACCTGATCAGTGCATAATAGCCACGTGATTAGTCTACCGTCAGTCAAGTGATCAGCCACTTGATCAGTGCATGATCAGTCACGTGATCAGTGCATGATCAGTCACGTGATCAGTGAATGATAGCCACCTCATCAGTGCATGATAGCCAAGTGATCAGTCCATCATCAGTCACCTGATGAGCCACATGATCAGTGCATGATAGTCACGTGATCAGTACATGATCAGTCAGGTGATCAGTGCATGATCAGTCACGTGATGAGTGCATGGGTAGTTAAGTGATTAGTGCCTGATACCTACGTGATCAGTGCATGATCAGTCACGAGATCAGTGCATGATCAGCCACGTGATCAGTGCATGATAGACACCTGATCAGTGCATGATCAGACACATTATCAGTGCATGATCCGTTACATGATCAGTGCATGTGCAGTCAGGTGATCCGGGCATGATAGCCACGTGATTAGTACATGATCATTCACATGAACAGTACATGATCAGCCACGTGACCAGTGAATGATAGCCACCTGATCAGAGCATGATAGCCCCGTGATCAGTGCATGATCAATTACTTGATCAGTGCATGATAAGTCACGTGATCAGAGCATGATGAGTCACCTGATCAGTGAATGATAGCCACCTGATCAGTGCATGATAGCCACCTGATCACGGCGTGATAGCCACGTGATCAGCTCATAATTAGTCACGTGATCAGTGAATGATAACTTACTTGATCAGTGCATGCGCAGTCACGTGATAAGTGCATTATCAGCAACGTGAGCAGTGCCTGATAGCCACGTGATCAGTACGTGATCAGTCGCGTGATAGGTGTATGATCAGCCACGTGATCAGTGAATGATAGCCACGTGATCAGTGCAAGATCTGTCAGGTGATCTGTGTATGATCTGTCACGTGATCAGTGTATGATCAGCTAGGTGATAATTGCATGAAAGCCACATGATTACTGCATGAGAGCAACGTGATCAGTGCATGATCAGTCACCTGATCAGTGCATGATAGCTACGTGATCAGTACAGGATCAGCAACGTGAGCACTGCATGATAGTCACCGGATCAGTGAAAGATAGCCAACTGATCCGTGCACAATAGCCACGTAATCAGTGCATGATCAGTCATGTGATCAGTGTATGATCAGTCACGTGATCAGTGAATGATAGCCACCTGATCAGTTCATGATATCCACCTGATCAGTGCATGATAGCCACGTGATCAGTGCATGATCAGTCCCGTGATCAGTACATGATCAGTCACATGATCAGTGAATGATAGCCACCTGATCAGTGCATGATCAGTCACCTGATCAGTGCATGATAGCTACGTGACCAGTACATGATCAGCAACGTGAGCACTGCATGATAGCCACCTGATCAGTGAATGATAGCCAACTGATCCGTGCACAATAGCCACGTAATCAGTGCATGATCAGTTCACATGATCAGTGTATGATCAGTCACGTGATCAGTGAATGATAGCCACCTGATCAGTTCATGATATCCACCTGATCAGTGCATGATAGCCACGTGATCAGTGCATGATCAGTACCGTGATCAGTACATGATCAGTCACATGATCAGTGAATGATAGCCACCTGATCAGTGCATGATCAGTCACCTGATCAGTGCATGATAGCTACGTGACCAGTACATGATCAGCAACGTGAGCACTGCATGATAGCCACCTGATCAGTGAATGATATCCACCTGATCAGTGCATGATAGCCACGTGATCAGTGCATGATCGGTCACGTATCATTGCATGACCAGTCACGTGATCAGTGAATGATAGACACCTGAACAGTGCATGATAGCCACCTGATCAGTGCATGATAGCCACGTGATCAGTGCGTGATCAGTGCATGATCAGTCACGTGATTGGTGAATGATAGCCACTTGATCAGTGCATGATAACCACGTAATCAGTGCATGATCTGTCACGTGATCATTGCATACGCAGTCACGTGATCAATGCATGATAAGTAAGTGATCAGTGCATGATCAGCAACGTGAGCACTGCATGATAGCCTGATCAGTGAATGAGAGCCACCTGATCAGTGCATAATAGCCACGTGATTAGTCTACCGTCAGTCAAGTGATCAGCCACTTGATCAGTGCATGATCAGTCACGTGATCAGTGCATGATCAGTCACGTGATCAGTGAATGATAGCCACCTCATCAGTGCATGATAGCCAAGTGATCAGTCCATCATCAGTCACCTGATGAGCCACATGATCAGTGCATGATAGTCACGTGTTCAGTACATGATCAGTCAGGTGATCAGTGCATGATCAGTCACGTGATGAGTGCATGGGCAGTTAAGTGATTAGTGCCTGATACCTACGTGATCAGTGCATGATCAGTCACGAGATCAGTGCATGATCAGCCACGTGATCAGTGCATGATAGACACCTGATCAGTGCATGATCAGACACATTATCAGTGCATGATCCGTTACATGATCAGTGCATGTGCAGTCAGGTGATCCGGGCATGATAGCCACGTGATTAGTACATGATCATTCACATGAACAGTACATGATCAGCCACGTGACCAGTGAATGATAGCCACCTGATCAGAGCATGATAGCCCCGTGATCAGTGCATGATCAATTACTTGATCAGTGCATGATAAGTCACGTGATCAGAGCATGATGAGTCACCTGATCAGTGAATGATAGCCACCTGATCAGTGCATGATAGCCACCTGATCACGGCGTGATAGCCACGTGATCAGCTCATAATTAGTCACGTGATCAGTGAATGATAACTTACTTGATCAGTGCATGCGCAGTCACGTGATAAGTGCATTATCAGCAACGTGAGCAGTGCCTGATAGCCACGTGATCAGTACGTGATCAGTCGCGTGATAGGTGTATGATCAGCCACGTGATCAGTGAATGATAGCCACGTGATCAGTGCAAGATCTGTCAGGTGATCTGTGTATGATCTGTCACGTGATCAGTGTATGATCAGCTAGGTGATAATTGCATGAAAGCCACATGATTACTGCATGAGAGCAACGTGATCAGTGCATGATCAGTCACCTGATCAGTGCATGATAGCTACGTGATCAGTACAGGATCAGCAACGTGAGCACTGCATGATAGTCACCGGATCAGTGAAAGATAGCCAACTGATCCGTGCACAATAGCCACGTAATCAGTGCATGATCAGTCATGTGATCAGTGTATGATCAGTCACGTGATCAGTGAATGATAGCCACCTGATCAGTTCATGATATCCACCTGATCAGTGCATGATAGCCACGTGATCAGTGCATGATCAGTCCCGTGATCAGTACATGATCAGTCACATGATCAGTGAATGATAGCCACCTGATCAGTGCATGATCAGTCACCTGATCAGTGCATGATAGCTACGTGACCAGTACATGATCAGCAACGTGAGCACTGCATGATAGCCACCTGATCAGTGAATGATAGCCAACTGATCCGTGCACAATAGCCACGTAATCAGTGCATGATCAGTTCACATGATCAGTGTATGATCAGTCACGAGATCAGTGAATGATAGCCACCTGATCAGTTCATGATATCCACCTGATCAGTGCATGATAGCCACGTGATCAGTGCATGATCAGTCACGTGATCAGTGAATGATAGACACCTGATCAGTGCATGATAGCCACCTGATCAGTGCATGATAACCACGTGATCAGTGCATGATCAGTCACGTGATTGGTTAATGATAGCCACTTGATCAGTGCATGATAAGCACGTAATCAGTGAATGATCAGTCACGTGATCAGTGCATACGCAGTCACGTGATCAGTGGATGATAGGTAAGTGATCAGTGCATGATCAGCAACGTGAGCAGTGCATGATAGCCTGATCAGTGCATGACAGCCACCTGATCAGTTCATGATAGCCACGTGATCAGTGCATGATCAGTCACGTGATCGGTGAATGATAGCCACTTGATCAGTGCATGATAACCACGTAATCAGTGCATGATCAGTGACGTGATCAGTGCATACGCAGTCACGTGATCAGTGGATGATAGGTAAGTGATCAGTGCATGATCAGCAACGTGAGCACTGCATGATAGCCTGATCAGTGAATGATAGCCACCTGATCCGTGCATAATAGCCACGTGATCATTGCATGATCAGTTACGTGATCAGTGTATTAACATACGTGGTCTGTGCATGCACAGTCAAATGATTAGGATTGAAAGCCAAGTGATCAGTGCATGATCAGTCACGTGATCAGTGTATGATCAGCCACTTGAACAGTTCGTGCTCAGTCACGTAATCAGGGCCTACTGAGCTGAGTGATTCCTGTCAGCTCAGCTGCTTGACAATTGCCAGCTGGGCTGCGTGATTCCTGCCTGCTCATCTGCTTGATAACTGCCAGCTGAGCTGCATGATTCTTACCTGCCCATTTGCTTGATAATTGCCAGCTGAGTTGCGTGATTCCTGCCGGCTCATCCGCTTGATAATTCCCACGTGAGTTGCGTGATTCCAGCCTGCTCATCTGCTTGACATTTGCCAGCTGAGCAGTGTGATTAATGTCTGCTCAGCTGCTTGATTATTGCCAGCTGAGCAGCATGATTCATCACAGCTGAGGTCCATGATTATTGCCTACAGACTGCCTGATTCGGGCCTGCTCAGCCCTTTGATTATTGCCTCCTGAAGCACATCATCAGTTCATGATATCCACGGGATCAGTTCATGATAGCCACGTGATCAGTGCATGATCAGTCACAGATCAGTGCATGATCAGTCACATGATCAGTGAATGATAGCCACCTGATCAGTGCATAATAGCCACGTGATCAGGGCATGATCAATCACGTGATCAGTGCATGATAGCTATGTGATCAGTACATGATCAGCAAGGTGAGCACTGCATGATAGCCACCTGATCAATGAATGATAGCCACCTGATCCGTGCATAATAGCCACGTGATCAGTGCATGATCAGTCAGGTGATCAGTACATGATAAGCCACGTGACCAGTGAATGATAGCCACCTGATCAGTGCATGATAGCCACGTGATCAGTGCATGATCAGTCAGGTGATCAGTACATGATAAGCCACGTGATCAGTGAATGATAGCCACCTGATGAGTGCCTGATAGCCACGTAATCAGTGCATGATCAGACACGTGATCAGTGCAAGATCACTTACGTTACCAGTGCATGCCCAGTCACGTTATCAGTGCATGATAGCTACATGATCACTGCATGATTAGCCACGTGAGCACTGCATGATAGCCCCCTGATCATTGAATGATAGCCACCTGATCAGTGCATAATAGCCATGTGATCAGTGCTTGATCAGTCACATGATCAGTGAATGATAGCCACCTGATCAGTGCATGATTGCCACCTGATCAGTTCATGATAGCCACGTGATCAGTGCATGATCAGTCAAGTGATCAGTGCATGATCATTTACGTGATCAGTGCATGATCAGTCACGTGATCAGAGCATGATGAGTCACCTGATCAATGAATGATAGCCACCTGATCAGTGCATGATAGCCACCTGACCACTGCGTGATAGCCACCTGATCAGCTCATAATTTGTCACGTGATCAGTGCATGATCAGTTACGTGATCAGTGCATGCGCAGTCACGTGATAAGTGCATTATCAGCAACGTGAGCAGTGCCTGATAGCCACGTGATCAGTACATGATCAGTCACGTGATAGGTGTATGATCAGCCACGTGATCAGTGAATGATAGCCACGTGATCAGTGCAAGATCTGTCAGGTGTTCTGTGTATGATCTGTCACGTGATCAGTGTATGATCAGCCAGGTGATATTTGCATGAAAGCCACGTGATTAGTGCATGAGAGCCACGTGATCAGTGCATGATCAGTCACGTGATCAGTGCATGATTAGTCACGTGATCACTGAATGATAGCCACCTGATCAGTTCATGATATCCACCTGATCAGTGCATGATAGCCACCTGATCAGTGCATGATAGCCACGTGATCAGTGCATGATCAGTCACGTGATCGGTGAATGATAGCCACTTGATCAGTGCATGATAACCACGTAATCAGTGCATGATCAGTCACGTGATCAGTGCATGATAGCTACGTGATCAGTACATGATCAGCAACGTGAGCACTGCATGATAGCCACCTGATCAGTGAATGATATCCACCTGATCAGTGCATGATAGCCACGTGATCAGTGCATGATAGCCACGTAATCAGTGCATGATCAGTCACGTGATTGGTGAATGATAGCCACTTGATCAGTGCATGATAACCACGTAATCAGTGCATGATCTGTCACGTGATCAGTGCATACGCAGTCACGTGATCAATGCATGATAAGTAAGTGATCAGTGCATGATCAGCAACGTGAGCACTGCATGATAGCCTGATCAGTGAATGAGAGCCACCTGATCAGTGCATAATAGCCACGTGATTAGTCTATCGTCAGTCAAGTGATCAGCCACTTGATCAGTGCATGATCAGTCACGTGATCAGTGCATGATCAGTCACGTGATCAGTGAATGATAGCCACCTCATCAGTGCATGATAGCCAAGTGATCAGTCCATCATCAGTCACCTGATGAGCCACATGATCAGTGCATGATAGTCACGTGATCAGTACATGATCAGTCAGGTGATCAGTGCATGATCAGTCACGTGATGAGTGCATGGGCAGTTAAGTGATTAGTGCCTGATACCTACGTGATCAGTGCATGATCAGTCACGAGATCAGTGCATGATCAGCCACGTGATCAGTGCATGATAGACACCTGATCAGTGCATGATCAGACACATTATCAGTGCATGATCCGTTACATGATCAGTGCATGTGCAGTCAGGTGATCCGGGCATGATAGCCACGTGATTAGTACATGATCATTCACATGAACAGTACATGATCAGCCACGTGACCAGTGAATGATAGCCACCTGATCAGAGCATGATAGCCCCGTGATCAGTGCATGATCAATTACTTGATAAGTGCATGATAAGTCACGTGATCAGAGCATGATGAGTCACCTGATCAGTGAATGATAGCCACCTGATCAGTGCATGATAGCCACCTGATCACGGCGTGATAGCCACGTGATCAGCTCATAATTAGTCACGTGATCAGTGAATGATAACTTACTTGATCAGTGCATGTGCAGTCACGTGATAAGTGCATTATCAGCAACGTGAGCAGTGCCTGATAGCCACGTGATCAGTACGTGATCAGTCGCGTGATAGGTGTATGATCAGCCACGTGATCAGTGAATGATAGCCACGTGATCAGTGCAAGATCTGTCAGGTGATATGTGTATGATCTGTCACGTGATCAGTGTATGATCAGCCAGGTGATATTTGCATGAAAGCCACGTGATTAGTGCATGAGAGCCACGTGATCAGTGCATGATCAGTCACGTGATCAGTGCATGATTAGTCACGTGATCACTGAATGATAGCCACCTGATCAGTTCATGATATCCACCTGATCAGTGCATGATAGCCACGTGATCAGTGCATGATCAGTCACGGATCAGTGCATGATCAGTCAGGTGATCAGTGAATGATAGACACCTGATCAGTGCATGATAGCCACCTGATCAGTGCATGATAGCCACGTGATCAGTGCATGATCAGTCACGTAATCGGTGAACGATAGCCCCTTGATCAGTTCATGATAACCACGTAATCAGTGCATGATCAGTCACGTGATCAGTGCATGATAGCTACGTGATCAGTACATGATCAGCAACGTGAGCACTGCCTGATAGCCACCTGATCAGTGAATGATATCCACCTGATCAGTGCATGATAGCCACGTGATCAGTGCATGATCGGTCACGTATCATTGCATTATCAGTCACGTGATCAGTGAATGATAGACACCTGATCAGTGCATGATAGCCACCTGATCAGTGCATGATAGCCACGTGATCAGTGCATGATCAGTCACGTGATTGGTGAATGATAGCCACTTGATCAGTGCATGATAACCACGTAATCAGTGCATGATCTGTCACGTGATCATTTCATACGCTGTCACGTGATCAATGCATGATAAGTAAGTGATCAGTGCATGATCAGCAACGTGAGCACTGCATGATAGCCTGATCAGTGAATGAGAGCCACCTGATCAGTGCATAATAGCCACGTGATTAGTCTACCGTCAGTCAAGTGATCAGCCACTTGATCAGTGCATGATCAGTCACGTGATCAGTGCATGATCAGTCACGTGATCAGTGAATGATAGCCACCTCATCAGTGCATGATAGCCAAGTGATCAGTCCATCATCAGTCACCTGATGAGCCACATGATCAGTGCATGATAGTCACGTGATCAGTACATGATCAGTCAGGTGATCAGTGCATGATCAGTCACGTGATGAGTGCATGGGCAGTTAAGTGATTAGTGCCTGATACCTACGTGATCAGTGCATGATCAGTCACGAGATCAGTGCATGATCAGCCACGTGATCAGTGCATGATAGACACGTGATCAGTGCATGATCAGACACATTATCAGTGCATGATCCGTTACATGATCAGTGCATGTGCAGTCAGGTGATCCGGGCATGATAGCCACGTGATTAGTACATGATCATTCACATGAACAGTACATGATCAGCCACGTGACCAGTGAATGATAGCCACCTGATCAGAGCATGATAGCCCCGTGATCAGTGCATGATCAATTACTTGATCAGTGCATGATAAGTCACGTGATCAGAGCATGATGAGTCACCTGATCAGTGAATGATAGCCACCTGATCAGTGCATGATAGCCACCTGATCACGGCGTGATAGCCACGTGATCAGCTCATAATTAGTCACGTGATCAGTGAATGATAACTTACTTGATCAGTGCATGCGCAGTCACGTGATAAGTGCATTATCAGCAACGTGAGCAGTGCCTGATAGCCACGTGATCAGTACGTGATCAGTCGCGTGATAGGTGTATGATCAGCCACGTGATCAGTGAATGATAGCCACGTGATCAGTGCAAGATCTGTCAGGTGTTCTGTGTATGATCTGTCACGTGATCAGTGTATGATCAGCCAGGTGATATTTGCATGAAAGCCACGTGATTAGTGCATGAGAGCCACGTGATCAGTGCATGATCAGTCACGTGATCAGTGCATGATTAGTCACGTGATCACTGAATGATAGCCACCTGATCAGTTCATGATATCCACCTGATCAGTGCATGATAGCCACGTGATCAGTGCATGATCAGTCACGGATCAGTGCATGATCAGTCAGGTGATCAGTGAATGATAGACACCTGATCAGTGCATGATAGCCACCTGATCAGTGCATGATAGCCACGTGATCAGTGCATGATCAGTCACGTAATCGGTGAATGATAGCCACTTGATCAGTTCATGATAACCACGTAATCAGTGCATGATCAGTCACGTGATCAGTGCATGATAGCTACGTGATCAGTACATGATCAGCAACGTGAGCACTGCATGATAGCCACCTGATCAGTGAATGATATCCACCTGATCATTGCATGATAGCCACGTGATCAGTGCATGATCGGTCACGTATCATTGCATTATCAGTCACGTGATCAGTGAATGATAGACACCTGATCAGTGCATGATAGCCACCTGATCAGTGCATGATAGCCACGTGATCAGTGCATGATCAGTCACGTGATTGGTGAATGATAGCCACTTGATCAGTGCATGATAACCACGTAATCAGTGCATGATCTCTCACGTGATCATTGCATACGCAGTCACGTGATCAATGCATGATAAGTAAGTGATCAGTGCATGATCAGCAACGTGAGCACTGCATGATAGCCTGATCAGTGAATGAGAGCCACTTGATCAGTGCATAATAGCCACGTAATTAGTCTATCGTCAGTCAAGTGATCAGCCACTTGATCAGTGCATGATCAGTCACGTGATCAGTGCATGATCAGTCACGTGATCAGTGAATGATAGCCACCTCATCAGTGCATGATAGCCAAGTGATCAGTCCATCATCAGTCACCTGATGAGCCACATGATCAGTGCATGATAGTCACGTGATCAGTACATGATCAGTCAGGTGATCAGTGCATGATCAGTCACGTGATGAGTGCATGGGCAGTTAAGTGATTAGTGCCTGATACCTACGTGATCAGTGCATGATCAGTCACGAGATCAGTGCATGATCAGCCACGTGATCAGTGCATGATAGACACTTGATCAGTGCATGATCAGACACATTATCAGTGCATGATCCGTTACATGATCAGTGCATGTGCAGTCAGGTGATCCGGGCATGATAGCCACGTGATTAGTACATGATCATTCACATGAACAGTACATGATCAGCCACGTGACCAGTGAATGATAGCCACCTGATCAGAGCATGATAGCCCCGTGATCAGTGCATGATCAATTACTTGATCAGTGCATGATAAGTCACGTGATCAGAGCATGATGAGTCACCTGATCAGTGAATGATAGCCACCTGATCAGTGCATGATAGCCACCTGATCACGGCGTGATAGCCACGTGATCAGCTCATAATTAGTCACGTGATCAGTGAATGATAACTTACTTGATCAGTGCATGCGCAGTCACGTGATAAGTGCATTATCAGCAACGTGAGCAGTGCCTGATAGCCACGTGATCAGTACGTGATCAGTCGCGTGATAGGTGTATGATCAGCCACGTGATCAGTGAATGATAGCCACGTGATCAGTGCAAGATCTGTCAGGTGATCTGTGTATGATCTGTCACGTGATCAGTGTATGATCAGCTAGGTGATAATTGCATGAAAGCCACATGATTACTGCATGAGAGCAACGTGATCAGTGCATGATCAGTCACCTGATCAGTGCATGATAGCTACGTGATCAGTACGTGATCAGCAATGTGAGCACTGCATGATAGTCACCGGATCAGTGAAAGATAGCCAACTGATCCGTGCACAATAGCCACGTAATCAGTGCATGATCAGTCATGTGATCAGTGTATGATCAGTCACGTGATCAGTGAATGATAGCCACCTGATCAGTTCATGATATCCACCTGATCAGTGCATGATAGCCACGTGATCAGTGCATGATCAGTCCCGTGATCAGTACACGATCAGTCACATGATCAGTGAATGATAGCCACCTGATCAGTGCATGATCAGTCACCTGATCAGTGCATGATAGCTACGTGACCAGTACATGATCAGCAACGTGAGCACTGCATGATAGCCACCTGATCAGTGAATGATAGCCAACTGATCCGTGCACAATAGCCACGTAATCAGTGCATGATCAGTTCACATGATCAGTGTATGATCAGTCACGTGATCAGTGAATGATAGCCACCTGATCAGTTCATGATATCCACCTGATCAGTGCATGATAGCCACGTGATCAGTGCATGATCAGTCACGTGATCAGTGAATGATAGACACCTGATCAGTGCATGATAGCCACGTGATCAGTGCATGATCAGTCACGTGATCAGTGAATGATAGACACCTGATCAGTGCATGATAGCCACCTGATCAG
Source organism: Bos indicus (assembly GCF_029378745.1). Lineage (NCBI taxonomy): Eukaryota > Metazoa > Chordata > Mammalia > Artiodactyla > Bovidae > Bos > Bos indicus. The sequence goes on from NW_027223721.1 coordinate 656,613, forward strand.
TGCATGATAACCACGTGATCAGTGCATGATCAGTCACGTGATTGGTTAATGATAGCCACTTGATCAGTGCATGATAAGCACGTAATCAGTGAATGATCAGTCACGTGATCAGTGCATACGCAGTCACGTGATCAGTGGATGATAGGTAAGTGATCAGTGCATGATCAGCAACGTGAGCAGTGCATGATAGCCTGATCAGTGCATGACAGCCACCTGATCAGTTCATGATAGCCACGTGATCAGTGCATGATCAGTCACGTGATCGGTGAATGATAGCCACTTGATCAGTGCATGATAACCACGTAATCAGTGCATGATCAGTGACGTGATCAGTGCATACGCAGTCACGTGATCAGTGGATGATAGGTAAGTGATCAGTGCATGATCAGCAACGTGAGCACTGCATGATAGCCTGATCAGTGAATGATAGCCACCTGATCCGTGCATAATAGCCACGTGATCATTGCATGATCAGTTACGTGATCAGTGTATTAACATACGTGGTCTGTGCATGCACAGTCAAATGATTAGGATTGAAAGCCAAGTGATCAGTGCATGATCAGTCACGTGATCAGTGTATGATCAGCCACTTGAACAGTTCGTGCTCAGTCACGTAATCAGGGCCTACTGAGCTGAGTGATTCCTGTCAGCTCAGCTGCTTGACAATTGCCAGCTGGGCTGCGTGATTCCTGCCTGCTCATCTGCTTGATAACTGCCAGCTGAGCTGCATGATTCTTACCTGCCCATTTGCTTGATAATTGCCAGCTGAGTTGCGTGATTCCTGCCGGCTCATCCGCTTGATAATTCCCACGTGAGTTGCGTGATTCCAGCCTGCTCATCTGCTTGACATTTGCCAGCTGAGCAGTGTGATTAATGTCTGCTCAGCTGCTTGATTATTGCCAGCTGAGCAGCATGATTCATCACAGCTGAGGTCCATGATTATTGCCTACAGACTGCCTGATTCGGGCCTGCTCAGCCCTTTGATTATTGCCTCCTGAAGCACATCATCAGTTCATGATATCCACGGGATCAGTTCATGATAGCCACGTGATCAGTGCATGATCAGTCACAGATCAGTGCATGATCAGTCACATGATCAGTGAATGATAGCCACCTGATCAGTGCATAATAGCCACGTGATCAGGGCATGATCAATCACGTGATCAGTGCATGATAGCTATGTGATCAGTACATGATCAGCAAGGTGAGCACTGCATGATAGCCACCTGATCAATGAATGATAGCCACCTGATCCGTGCATAATAGCCACGTGATCAGTGCATGATCAGTCAGGTGATCAGTACATGATAAGCCACGTGATCAGTGAATGATAGCCACCTGATCAGTGCCTGATAGCCACGTAATCAGTGCATGATCAGACACGTGATCAGTGCAAGATCACTTACGTTACCAGTGCATGCCCAGTCACGTTATCAGTGCATGATAGCTACATGATCACTGCATGATTAGCCACGTGAGCACTGCATGATAGCCCCCTGATCATTGAATGATAGCCACCTGATCAGTGCATAATAGCCATGTGATCAGTGCTTGATCAGTCACATGATCAGTGAATGATAGCCACCTGATCAGTGCATGATTGCCACCTGATCAGTTCATGATAGCCACGTGATCAGTGCATGATCAGTCTAGTGATCAGTGCATGATCATTTACGTGATCAGTGCATGATCAGTCACGTGATCAGAGCATGATGAGTCACCTGATCAGTGAATGATAGCCACCTGATCAGTGCATGATAGCCACCTGACCACTGCGTGATAGCCACCTGATCAGCTCATAATTTGTCACGTGATCAGTGCATGATCAGTTACGTGATCAGTGCATGCGCAGTCACGTGATAAGTGCATTATCAGCAACGTGAGCAGTGCCTGATAGCCACGTGATAAGTACATGATCAGTCACGTGATAGGTGTATGATCAGCCACGTGATCAGTGAATGATAGCCACGTGATCAGTGCAAGATCTGTCAGGTGTTCTGTGTATGATCTGTCACGTGATCAGTGTATGATCAGCCAGGTGATATTTGCATGAAAGCCACGTGATTAGTGCATGAGAGCCACGTGATCAGTGCATGATCAGTCACGTGATCAGTGCATGATTAGTCACGTGATCACTGAATGATAGCCACCTGATCAGTTCATGATATCCACCTGATCAGTGCATGATAGCCACCTGATCAGTGCATGATAGCCACGTGATCAGTGCATGATCAGTCACGTGATCGGTGAATGATAACCACTTGATCAGTGCATGATAACCACGTAATCAGTGCATGATCAGTCACGTGATCAGTGCATGATAGCTACGTGATCAGTACATGATCAGCAACGTGAGCACTGCATGATAGCCACCTGATCAGTGAATGATATCCACCTGATCAGTGCATGATAGCCACGTGATCAGTGCATGATCGGTCACGTATCATTGCATTATCAGTCACGTGATCAGTGAATGATAGACACCTGATCAGTGCATGATAGCCACCTGATCAGTGCATGATAGCCACGTGATCAGTGCATGATCAGTCACGTGATTGGTGAATGATAGCCACTTGATCAGTGCATGATAACCACGTAATCAGTGCATGATTTGTCACGTGATCATTGCATATGCAGTCACGTGATCAATGCATGATAAGTAAGTGATCAGTGCATGATCAGCAACGTGAGCACTGCATGATAGCCTGATCAGTGAATGAGAGCCACCTGATCAGTGCATAATAGCCACGTGATTAGTCTACCGTCAGTCAAGTGATCAGCCACTTGATCAGTGCATGATCAGTCACGTGATCAGTGCATGATCAGTCACGTGATCAGTGAATGATAGCCACCTCATCAGTGCATGATAGCCAAGTGATCAGTCCACAATCAGTCACCTGATGAGCCACATGATCAGTGCATGATAGTCACGTGATCAGTACATGATCAGTCAGGTGATCAGTGCATGATCAGTCACGTGATGAGTGCATGGGCAGTTAAGTGATTAGTGCCTGATACCTACGTGATCAGTGCATGATCAGTCACGAGATCAGTGCACGATCAGCCACGTGATCAGTGCATGATAGACACCTGATCAGTGCATGATCAGACACATTATCAGTGCATGATCCGTTACATGATCAGTGCATGTGCAGTCAGGTGATCCGGGCATGATAGCCACGTGATTAGTACATGATCATTCACATGAACAGTACATGATCAGCCACGTGACCAGTGAATGATAGCCACCTGATCAGAGCATGATAGCCCCGTGATCAGTGCATGATCAATTACTTGATCAGTGCATGATAAGTCACGTGATCAGAGCATGATGAGTCACCTGATCAGTGAATGATAGCCACCTGATCAGTGCATGATAGCCACCTGATCACGGCGTGATAGCCACGTGATCAGCTCATAATTAGTCACGTGATCAGTGAATGATAACTTACTTGATCAGTGCATGCGCAGTCACGTGATAAGTGCATTATCAGCAACGTGAGCAGTGCCTGATAGCCACGTGATCAGTACGTGATCAGTCGCGTGATAGGTGTATGATCAGCCACGTGATCAGTGAATGATAGCCACGTGATCAGTGCAAGATCTGTCAGGTGTTCTGTGTATGATCTGTCACGTGATCAGTGTATGATCAGCCAGGTGATATTTGCATGAAAGCCACGTGATTAGTGCATGAGAGCCACGTGATCAGTGCATGATCAGTCACGAGATCAGTGCATGATTAGTCACGTGATCACTGAATGATAGCCACCTGATCAGTTCATGATATCCACCTGATCAGTGCATGATAGCCACGTGATCAGTGCATGATGAGTCACGGATCAGTGCATGATCAGTCAGGTGATCAGTGAATGATAGACACCTGATCAGTGCATGATAGCCACCTGATCAGTGCATGATAGCCACGTGATCAGTGCATGATCAGTCACGTAATCGGTGAATGATAGCCACTTGATCAGTTCATGATAACCACGTAATCAGTGCATGATCAGTCACGTGATCAGTGCATGATAGCTACGTGATCAGTACATGATCAGCAACGTGAGCACTGCATGATAGCCACCTGATCAGTGAATGATATCCACCTGATCATTGCATGATCGGTCACGTATCATTGCATTATCAGTCACGTGATCAGTGAATGATAGACACCTGATCAGTGCATGATAGCCACCTGATCAGTGCATGATAGCCACGTGATCAGTGCATGATCAGTCACGTGATTGGTGAATGATAGCCACTTGATCAGTGCATGATAACCACGTAATCAGTGCATGATCTCTCACGTGATCATTGCATACGCAGTCACGTGATCAATGCATGATAAGTAAGTGATCAGTGCATGATCAGCAACGTGAGCACTGCATGATAGCCTGATCAGTGAATGAGAGCCACTTGATCAGTGCATAATAGCCACGTAATTAGTCTATCGTCAGTCAAGTGATCAGCCACTTGATCAGTGCATGATCAGTCACGTGATCAGTGAATGATAGCCACCTCATCAGTGCATGATAGCCAAGTGATCAGTCCACAATCAGTCACCTGATGAGCCACATGATCAGTGCATGATAGTCACGTGATCAGTACATGATCAGTCAGGTGATCAGTGCATGATCAGTCACGTGATGAGTGCATGGGCAGTTAAGTGATTAGTGCCTGATACCTACGTGATCAGTGCATGATCAGTCACGAGATCAGTGCACGATCATCCACGTGATCAGTGCATGATAGACACCTGATCAGTGCATGATCAGACACATTATCAGTGCATGATCCGTTACATGATCAGTGCATGTGCAGTCAGGTGATCCGGGCATGATAGCCACGTGATTAGTACATGATCATTCACATGAACAGTACATGATCAGCCACGTGACCAGTGAATGATAGCCACCTGATCAGAGCATGATAGCCCCGTGATCAGTGCATGATCAATTACTTGATCAGTGCATGATAAGTCACGTGATCAGAGCATGATGAGTCACCTGATCAGTGAATGATAGCCACCTGATCAGTGCATGATAGCCACCTGATCACGGCGTGATAGCCACGTGATCAGCTCATAATTAGTCACGTGATCAGTGAATGATAACTTACTTGATCAGTGCATGCGCAGTCACGTGATAAGTGCATTATCAGCAACGTGAGCAGTGCCTGATAGCCACGTGATCAGTACGTGATCAGTCGCGTGATAGGTGTATGATCAGCCACGTGATCAGTGAATGATAGCCACGTGATCAGTGCAAGATCTGTCAGGTGTTCTGTGTATGATCTGTCACGTGATCAGTGTATGATCAGCCAGGTGATATTTGCATGAAAGCCACGTGATTAGTGCATGAGAGCCACGTGATCAGTGCATGATCAGTCACGAGATCAGTGCATGATTAGTCACGTGATCACTGAATGATAGCCACCTGATCAGTTCATGATATCCACCTGATCAGTGCATGATAGCCACGTGATCAGTGCATGATGAGTCACGGATCAGTGCATGATCAGTCAGGTGATCAGTGAATGATAGACACCTGATCAGTGCATGATAGCCACCTGATCAGTGCATGATAGCCACGTGATCAGTGCATGATCAGTCACGTAATCGGTGAATGATAGCCACTTGATCAGTTCATGATAACCACGTAATCAGTGCATGATCAGTCACGTGATCAGTGCATGATAGCTACGTGATCAGTACATGATCAGCAACGTGAGCACTGCATGATAGCCACCTGATCAGTGAATGATATCCACCTGATCATTGCATGATCGGTCACGTATCATTGCATTATCAGTCACGTGATCAGTGAATGATAGACACCTGATCAGTGCATGATAGCCACCTGATCAGTGCATGATAGCCACGTGATCAGTGCATGATCAGTCACGTGATTGGTGAATGATAGCCACTTGATCAGTGCATGATAACCACGTAATCAGTGCATGATCTCTCACGTGATCATTGCATAGGCAGTCACGTGATCAATGCATGATAAGTAAGTGATCAGTGCATGATCAGCAACGTGAGCACTGCATGATAGCCTGATCAGTGAATGAGAGCCACTTGATCAGTGCATAATAGCCACGTAATTAGTCTATCGTCAGTCAAGTGATCAGCCACTTGATCAGTGCATGATCAGTCACGTGATCAGTGCATGATCAGTCACGTGATCAGTGAATGATAGCCACCTCATCAGTGCATGATAGCCAAGTGATCAGTCCATCATCAGTCACCTGATGAGCCACATGATCAGTGCATGATAGTCACGTGATCAGTACATGATCAGTCAGGTGATCAGTGCATGATAAGTCACGTGATGAGTGCATGGGCAGTTAAGTGATTAGTGCCTGATACCTACGTGATCAGTGCATGATCAGTCACGAGATCAGTGCATGATCAGCCACGTGATCAGTGCATGATAGACACTTGATCAGTGCATGATCAGACACATTATCAGTGCATGATCCGTTACATGATCAGTGCATGTGCAGTCAGGTGATCCGGGCATGATAGCCACGTGATTAGTACATGATCATTCACATGAACAGTACATGATCAGCCACGTGACCAGTGAATGATAGCCACCTGATCAGAGCATGATAGCCCCGTGATCAGTGCATGATCAATTACTTGATCAGTGCATGATAAGTCACGTGATCAGAGCATGATGAGTCACCTGATCAGTGAATGATAGCCACCTGATCAGTGCATGATAGCCACCTGATCACGGCGTGATAGCCACGTGATCAGCTCATAATTAGTCACGTGATCAGTGAATGATAACTTACTTGATCAGTGCATGCGCAGTCACGTGATAAGTGCATTATCAGCAACGTGAGCAGTGCCTGATAGCCACGTGATCAGTACGTGATCAGTCGCGTGATAGGTGTATGATCAGCCACGTGATCAGTGAATGATAGCCACGTGATCAGTGCAAGATCTGTCAGGTGATCTGTGTATGATCTGTCACGTGATCAGTGTATGATCAGCTAGGTGATAATTGCATGAAAGCCACATGATTACTGCATGAGAGCAACGTGATCAGTGCATGATCAGTCACCTGATCAGTGCATGATAGCTACGTGATCAGTACGTGATCAGCAATGTGAGCACTGCATGATAGTCACCGGATCAGTGAAAGATAGCCAACTGATCCGTGCACAATAGCCACGTAATCAGTGCATGATCAGTCATGTGATCAGTGTATGATCAGTCACGTGATCAGTGAATGATAGCCACCTGATCAGTTCATGATATCCACCTGATCAGTGCATGATAGCCACGTGATCAGTGCATGATCAGTCCCGTGATCAGTACACGATCAGTCACATGATCAGTGAATGATAGCCACCTGATCAGTGCATGATCAGTCACCTGATCAGTGCATGATAGCTACGTGACCAGTACATGATCAGCAACGTGAGCACTGCATGATAGCCACCTGATCAGTGAATGATAGCCAACTGATCCGTGCACAATAGCCACGTAATCAGTGCATGATCAGTTCACATGATCAGTGTATGATCAGTCACGTGATCAGTGAATGATAGCCACCTGATCAGTTCATGATATCCACCTGATCAGTGCATGATAGCCACGTGATCAGTGCATGATCAGTCACGTGATCAGTGAATGATAGACACCTGATCAGTGCATGATAGCCACCTGATCAGTGCATGATAACCACGTGATCAGTGCATGATCAGTCACGTGATTGGTTAATGATAGCCACTTGATCAGTGCATGATAAGCACGTAATCAGTGAATGATCAGTCACGTGATCAGTGCATACGCAGTCACGTGATCAGTGGATGATAGGTAAGTGATCAGTGCATGATCAGCAACGTGAGCAGTGCATGATAGCCTGATCAGTGCATGACAGCCACCTGATCAGTTCATGATAGCCACGTGATCAGTGCATGATCAGTCACGTGATCGGTGAATGATAGCCACTTGATCAGTGCATGATAACCACGTAATCAGTGCATGATCAGTGACGTGATCAGTGCATACGCAGTCACGTGATCAGTGGATGATAGGTAAGTGATCAGTGCATGATCAGCAACGTGAGCACTGCATGATAGCCTGATCAGTGAATGATAGCCACCTGATCCGTGCATAATAGCCACGTGATCATTGCATGATCAGTTACGTGATCAGTGTATTAACATACGTGGTCTGTGCATGCACAGTCAAATGATTAGGATTGAAAGCCAAGTGATCAGTGCATGATCAGTCACGTGATCAGTGTATGATCAGCCACTTGAACAGTTCGTGCTCAGTCACGTAATCAGGGCCTACTGAGCTGAGTGATTCCTGTCAGCTCAGCTGCTTGACAATTGCCAGCTGGGCTGCGTGATTCCTGCCTGCTCATCTGCTTGATAACTGCCAGCTGAGCTGCATGATTCTTACCTGCCCATTTGCTTGATAATTGCCAGCTGAGTTGCGTGATTCCTGCCGGCTCATCCGCTTGATAATTCCCACGTGAGTTGCGTGATTCCAGCCTGCTCATCTGCTTGACATTTGCCAGCTGAGCAGTGTGATTAATGTCTGCTCAGCTGCTTGATTATTGCCAGCTGAGCAGCATGATTCATCACAGCTGAGGTCCATGATTATTGCCTACAGACTGCCTGATTCGGGCCTGCTCAGCCCTTTGATTATTGCCTCCTGAAGCACATCATCAGTTCATGATATCCACGGGATCAGTTCATGATAGCCACGTGATCAGTGCATGATCAGTCACAGATCAGTGCATGATCAGTCACATGATCAGTGAATGATAGCCACCTGATCAGTGCATAATAGCCACGTGATCAGGGCATGATCAATCACGTGATCAGTGCATGATAGCTATGTGATCAGTACATGATCAGCAAGGTGAGCACTGCATGATAGCCACCTGATCAATGAATGATAGCCACCTGATCCGTGCATAATAGCCACGTGATCAGTGCATGATCAGTCAGGTGATCAGTACATGATAAGCCACGTGACCAGTGAATGATAGCCACCTGATCAGTGCATGATAGCCACGTGATCAGTGCATGATCAGTTAGGGGATCAGTGGATGGGCAGTCACATCATTAGTGCATGATCAGTCACGTGATCAGTGAATGATAGCCACCTGATCAGTGCCTGATAGCCACGTAATCAGTGCATGATCAGACACGTGATCAGTGCAAGATCACTTACGTTACCAGTGCATGCCCAGTCACGTTATCAGTGCATGATAGCTACATGATCACTGCATGATTAGCCACGTGAGCACTGCATGATAGCCCCCTGATCATTGAATGATAGCCACCTGATCAGTGCATAATAGCCATGTGATCAGTGCTTGATCAGTCACATGATCAGTGAATGATAGCCACCTGATCAGTGCATGATTGCCACCTGATCAGTTCATGATAGCCACGTGATCAGTGCATGATCAGTCAAGTGATCAGTGCATGATCATTTACGTGATCAGTGCATGATCAGTCACGTGATCAGAGCATGATGAGTCACCTGATCAGTGAATGATAGCCACCTGATCAGTGCATGATAGCCACCTGACCACTGCGTGATAGCCACCTGATCAGCTCATAATTAGTCACGTGATCAGTGAATGATAACTTACTTGATCAGTGCATGCGCAGTCACGTGATAAGTGCATTATCAGCAACGTGAGCAGTGCCTGATAGCCACGTGATCAGTACGTGATCAGTCGCGTGATAGGTGTATGATCAGCCACGTGATCAGTGAATGATAGCCACGTGATCAGTGCAAGATCTGTCAGGTGATCTGTGTATGATCTGTCACGTGATCAGTGTATGATCAGCTAGGTGATAATTGCATGAAAGCCACATGATTACTGCATGAGAGCAACGTGATCAGTGCATGATCAGTCACCTGATCAGTGCATGATAGCTACGTGATCAGTACAGGATCAGCAACGTGAGCACTGCATGATAGTCACCTGATCAGTGAAAGATAGCCAACTGATCCGTGCACAATAGCCACGTAATCAGTGCATGATCAGTCATGTGATCAGTGTATGATCAGTCACGTGATCAGTGAATGATAGCCACCTGATCAGTTCATGATATCCACCTGATGAGAGCATGATAGCCCCGTGATCAGTGCATGATCAATTACTTGATCCGTGCATGATAAGTCACGTGATCAGAGCATGATGAGTCACCTGATCAGTGAATGATAGCCACCTGATCAGTGCATGATAGCCACCTGATCACGGCGTGATAGCCACGTGATCAGCTCATAATTAGTCACGTGATCAGTGAATGATAACTTACTTGATCAGTGCATGCGCAGTCACGTGATAAGTGCATTATCAGCAACGTGAGCAGTGCCTGATAGCCACGTGATCAGTACGTGATCAGTCGCGTGATAGGTGTATGATCAGCCACGTGATCAGTGAATGATAGCCACGTGATCAGTGCATGATCAGTCACGGATCAGTGCATGATCAGTCCCGTGATCAGTACATGATCAGTCACATGGTCAGTGAATGATAGCCACCTGATCAGTGCATATCAGCCACCTGATCAGTGCATGATCAGTCACCTGATCAGTGCATGATAGCTACGTGATCAGTACATGATCAGCAACGTGAGCACTGCATGATAGCCACCTGATCAGTGAATGATAGCCAACTGATCCGTGCACAATAGCCACGTAATCAGTGCATGATCAGTTCACATGATCAGTGTATGATCAGTCACGTGATCAGTGAATGATAGCCACCTGATCAGTTCATGATATCCACCTGATCAGTGCATGATAGCCACGTGATCAATGCATGATCAGTCACGTGATCAGTGAATGATAGACACCTGATCAGTGCATGATAGCCACCTGATCAGTGCATGATAACCACGTGATCAGTGCATGATCAGTCACGTGATTGGTTAATGATAGCCACTTGATCAGTGCATGATAAGCACGTAATCAGTGCATGATCAGTCACGTGATCAGTGCATACGCAGTCACGTGATCAGTGGATGATAGGTAAGTGATCAGTGCATGATCAGCAACGTGAGCAGTGCATGATAGCCTGATCAGTGCATGACAGCCACCTGATCCGTTCATGATAGCCACGTGATCAGTGCATGATCAGTCACGTGATCGGTGAATGATAGCCACTTGATCAGTGCATGATAACCACGTAATCAGTGCATGATCAGTGACATGATCAGTGCATACGCAGTCACGCGATTAGTGGATGATAGGTAAGTGATCAGTGCATGATCAGCAACGTGAGCACTGCATGATAGCCTGATCAGTGAATGATAGCCACCTGATCCGTGCATAATAGCCACGTGATCATTGCATGATCAGTTACGTGATCAGTGTATTAACATACGTGGTCAGTGCATGCACAGTCAAATGATTAGGATTGAAAGCCAAGTGATCAGTGCATGATCAGTCACGTGATCAGTGTATGATCAGCCACTTGAACAGTTCGTGCTCAGTCACGTAATCAGGGCCTACTGAGCTGAGTGATTCCTGTCAGCTCAGCTGCTTGACAATTGCCAGCTGGGCTGCGTGATTCCTGCCTGCTCATCTGCTTGATAACTGCCAGCTGAGCTGCATGATTCTTACCTGCCCATTTGCTTGATAATTGCCAGCTGAGTTGCGTGATTCCTGCCGGCTCATCCGCTTGATAATTCCCACGTGAGTTGCGTGATTCCAGCCTGCTCATCTGCTTGACATTTGCCAGCTGAGCAGTGTGATTAATGTCTGCTCAGCTGCTTGATTATTGCCAGCTGAGCAGCATGATTCATCACAGCTGAGGTCCATGATTATTGCCTACAGACTGCCTGATTCGGGCCTGCTCAGCCCTTTGATTATTGCCTCCTGAAGCACATCATCAGTTCATGATATCCACGGGATCAGTTCATGATAGCCACGTGATCAGTGCATGATCAGTCACAGATCAGTGCATGATCAGTCACATGATCAGTGAATGATAGCCACCTGATCAGTGCATAATAGCCACGTGATCAGGGCATGATCAATCACGTGATCAGTGCATGATAGCTATGTGATCAGTACATGATCAGCAAGGTGAGCACTGCATGATAGCCACCTGATCAATGAATGATAGCCACCTGATCCGTGCATAATAGCCACGTGATCAGTGCATGATCAGTCAGGTGATCAGTACATGATAAGCCACGTGACCAGTGAATGATAGCCACCTGATCAGTGCATGATAGCCACGTGATCAGTGCATGATCAGTTAGGGGATCAGTGGATGGGCAGTCACATCATTAGTGCATGATCAGTCACGTGATCAGTGAATGATAGCCACCTGATGAGTGCCTGATAGCCACGTAATCAGTGCATGATCAGACACGTGATCAGTGCAAGATCACTTACGTTACCAGTGCATGCCCAGTCACGTTATCAGTGCATGATAGCTACATGATCACTGCATGATTAGCCACGTGAGCACTGCATGATAGCCCCCTGATCATTGAATGATAGCCACCTGATCAGTGCATAATAGCCATGTGATCAGTGCTTGATCAGTCACATGATCAGTGAATGATAGCCACCTGATCAGTGCATGATTGCCACCTGATCAGTTCATGATAGCCACGTGATCAGTGCATGATCAGTCAAGTGATCAGTGCATGATCATTTACGTGATCAGTGCATGATCAGTCACGTGATCAGAGCATGATGAGTCACCTGATCAGTGAATGATAGCCACCTGATCAGTGCATGATAGCCACCTGACCACTGCGTGATAGCCACCTGATCAGCTCATAATTTGTCACGTGATCAGTGCATGATCAGTTACGTGATCAGTGCATGCGCAGTCACGTGATAAGTGCATTATCAGCAACGTGAGCAGTGCCTGATAGCCACGTGATCAGTACGTGATCAGTCGCGTGATAGGTGTATGATCAGCCACGTGATCAGTGAATGATAGCCACGTGATCAGTGCAAGATCTGTCAGGTGATCTGTGTATGATCTGTCACGTGATCAGTGTATGATCAGCTAGGTGATAATTGCATGAAAGCCACATGATTACTGCATGAGAGCAACGTGATCAGTGCATGATCAGTCACCTGATCAGTGCATGATAGCTACGTGATCAGTACTTGATCAGCAACGTGAGCACTGCATGATAGTCACCAGATCAGTGAAAGATAGCCAACTGATCCGTGCACAATAGCCACGTAATCAGTGCATGATCAGTCATGTGATCAGTGTATGATCAGTCACGTGATCAGTGAATGATAGCCACCTGATCAGTTCATGATATCCACCTGATCAGTGCATGATAGCCATGTGATCAGTGCATGATCAGTCACGGATCAGTGCATGATCAGTCCCGTGATCAGTACATGATCTGTCACATGGTCAGTGAATGATAGCCACCTGATCAGTGCATGATAGCCACCTGATCAGTGCATGATCAGTCACCTGATCAGTGCATGATAGCTACGTGATCAGTACATGATCAGCAACGTGAGCACTGCATGATAGCCACCTGATCAGTGAATGATAGCCAACTGATCCGTGCACAATAGCCATGTAATCAGTGCATGATCAGTTCACATGATCAGTGTATGATCAGTCACGTGATCAGTGAATGATAGCCACCTGATCAGTTCATGATATCCACCTGATCAGTGCATGATAGCCACGTGACCAGTGCATGATCAGTCACGTGATCAGTGAATGATAGACACCTGATCAGTGCATGATAGCCACCTGATCAGTGCATGATAACCACGTGATCAGTGCATGATCAGTCACGTGATTGGTTAATGATAGCCACTTGATCAGTGCATGATAAGCACGTAATCAGTGCATGATCAGTCACGTGATCAGTGCATACGCAGTCACGTGATCAGTGGATGATAGGTAAGTGATCAGTGCATGATCAGCAACGTGAGCAGTGCATGATAGCCTGATCAGTGCATGACAGCCACCTGATCAGTTCATGATAGCCACGTGATCAGTGCATGATCAGTCACGTGATCGGTGAATGATAGCCACTTGATCAGTGCATGATAACCACGTAATCAGTGCATGATCAGTGACGTGATCAGTGCATACGCAGTCACGCGATTAGTGGATGATAGGTAAGTGATCAGTGCATGATCAGCAACGTGAGCACTGCATGATAGCCTGATCAGTGAATGATAGCCACCTGATCCGTGCATAATAGCCACGTGATCATTGCATGATCAGTTACGTGATCAGTGTATTAACATACGTGGTCAGTGCATGCACAGTCAAATGATTAGGATTGAAAGCCAAGTGATCAGTGCATGATCAGTCACGTGATCAGTGTATGATCAGCCACTTGAACAGTTCGTGCTCAGTCACGTAATCAGGGCCTACTGAGCTGAGTGATTCCTGTCAGCTCAGCTGCTTGACAATTGCCAGCTGGGCTGCGTGATTCCTGCCTGCTCATCTGCTTGATAACTGCCAGCTGAGCTGCATGATTCTTACCTGCCCATTTGCTTGATAATTGCCAGCTGAGTTGCGTGATTCCTGCCGGCTCATCCGCTTGATAATTCCCACGTGAGTTGCGTGATTCCAGCCTGCTCATCTGCTTGACATTTGCCAGCTGAGCAGTGTGATTAATGTCTGCTCAGCTGCTTGATTATTGCCAGCTGAGCAGCATGATTCATCACAGCTGAGGTCCATGATTATTGCCTACAGACTGCCTGATTCGGGCCTGCTCAGCCCTTTGATTATTGCCTCCTGAAGCACATCATCAGTTCATGATATCCACGGGATCAGTTCATGATAGCCACGTGATCAGTGCATGATCAGTCACAGATCAGTGCATGATCAGTCACATGATCAGTGAATGATAGCCACCTGATCAGTGCATAATAGCCACGTGATCAGGGCATGATCAATCACGTGATCAGTGCATGATAGCTATGTGATCAGTACATGATCAGCAAGGTGAGCACTGCATGATAGCCACCTGATCAATGAATGATAGCCACCTGATCCGTGCATAATAGCCACGTGATCAGTGCATGATCAGTCAGGTGATCAGTACATGATAAGCCACGTGACCAGTGAATGATAGCCACCTGATCAGTGCATGATAGCCACGTGATCAGTGCATGATCAGTTAGGGGATCAGTGGATGGGCAGTCACATCATTAGTGCATGATCAGTCACGTGATCAGTGAATGATAGCCACCTGATCAGTGCCTGATAGCCACGTAATCAGTGCATGATCAGACACGTGATCAGTGCAAGATCACTTACGTTACCAGTGCATGCCCAGTCACGTTATCAGTGCATGATAGCTACATGATCACTGCATGATTAGCCACGTGAGCACTGCATGATAGCCCCCTGATCATTGAATGATAGCCACCTGATCAGTGCATAATAGCCATGTGATCAGTGCTTGATCAGTCATGATGATCAGTGAATGAAAGCCACCTGATCAGTGCATGATTGCCACCTGATCAGTTCATGATACCCACGTGATCAGTGCATGATCAGTCAAGTGATCAGTGGATGATCATTTACGTGATCAGTGCATGATCAGTCACGTGATCAGAGCATGATGAGTCACCTGATCAGTGAATGATAGCCACCTGATCAGTGCATGATAGCCACCTGACCACTGCGTGATAGCCACCTGATCAGCTCATAATTTGTCACGTGATCAGTGCATGATCAGTTACGTGATCAGTGCATGCGCAGTCACGTGATAAGTGCATGATCAGTTACGTGATCAGTGCATGCGCAGTCACGTGATAAGTGCATTATCAGCAACGTGAGCAGTGCCTGATAGCCACGTGATCAGTACATGATCAGTCACGTGATAGGTGTATGATCAGCCACTTGATCAGTGAATGATAGCCACGTAATCAGTGCAAGATCTGTCAGGTGTTCTGTGTATGATCTGTCACGTGATCAGTGTATGATCAGCCAGGTGATATTTGAAAGCCACGTGATTAGTGCATGGGAGCCACGTGATCAGTGCATGATCAGTCACGTGATCAGTGCATGATTAGTCACGTGATCACTGAATGATAGCCACCTGATCAGTTCATGATATCCACCTGATCAGTGCATGATAGCCACGTGATCAGTGCATGATCAGTCACGGATCAGTGCATGATCAGTCACGTGATCTGTGAATGATAGACACCTGATCAGTGCATGATAGCCACCTGATCAGTGCATGATAGCCACGTGATCAGTGCATGATCAGTCACGTGATCGGTGAATGATAGCCACTTGATCAGTGCATGATAACCACGTAATCAGTGCATGATCAGTCACGTGATCAGTGCATGATAGCTACGTGATCAGTACATGATCAGCAACGTGAGCACTGCATGATAGCCACCTGATCAGTGAATGATATCCACCTGATCAGTGCATGATAGCCACGTGATCAGTGCATGATCGGTCACGTATCATTGCATTATCAGTCACGTGATCAGTGAATGATAGACACCTGATCAGTGCATGATAGCCACCTGATCAGTGCATGATCAGTCACGTGATTGGTGAATGATAGCCACTTGATCAGTGCATGATAACCACGTAATCAGTGCATGATCTGTCACGTGATCATTGCATACGCAGTCACGTGATCAATGCATGATAAGTAAGTGATCAGTGCATGATCAGCAACGTGAGCACTGCATGATAGCCTGATCAGTGAATGAGAGCCACCTGATCAGTGCATAATAGCCACGTGATTAGTCTATCGTCAGTCAAGTGATCAGCCACTTGATCAGTGCATGATCAGTCACGTGATCAGTGCATGATCAGTCACGTGATCAGTGAATGATAGCCCCCTCATCAGTGCATGATAGCCAAGTGATCAGTCCATCATCAGTCACCTGATGAGCCACATGATCAGTGCATGATAGTCACGTGATCAGTACATGATCAGTCAGGTGATCAGTGCATGATCAGTCACGTGATGAGTGCATGGGCAGTTAAGTGATTAGTGCCTGATACCTACGTGATCAGTGCATGATCAGTCACGAGATCAGTGCATGATCAGCCACATGATCAGTGCAAGATAGCCACGTGATCAGTGCATGATCAGTTACGTGATCAGTGCATGCGTAGTCACGTGATCAGTGCCTGATAGCCACGTGATCAGTACATGATCGGTCAGGTGATCTGTGCATGATCAGATACGTGATGAGTGCATGGGCAGTCAAGTGACTAGTGCCTGATACCTACGTGATCAGTGCATGATCAGTCACGTGATCAGTTCATGATCAGCCACGTGATCAGTGCATGATAGACACCTGATCAGTGCATGATCCGTTACGTGATCAGTGCATGTGCAGTCATGCTGAGCTGCGTGATTCCTGCTTGCTGAGCTCCATGATTATTGCTTGCTGAGCTGCGTGATTCCTGCCTGCTCAGCTTCTTGATTATTGCATGCTGAGCTGCTTGATTCTTGCCTGCTCAGCTCCATGATTATTGCCTGCTGAGCTGCGTGATTCCTGCTTGCTCATCTCCATGATTATTGCCTGCTGAGCTGCGTGATTCCTGCTTGCTCAGCTCCATGATTATTGCCTGATAAGCTGCGTGATTCCTGCCTGCTCAGCTTCTTGATTATTGCCTGCTGAGCTGCGTGATTCCTGTCTGCTCATCTTCTTGATTATTGCCTGCTGAGCTGCGTGATTCCTGCCGGCTCAACTTCTTGATTCTTGCCTGCTGAGCTTCGTGATTCCTGACTGCTCAGCTCCATAATTTTTGCCTGCTGAGCTGCGTGATTCCTGCCGGCTCAACTTCTTGATCCTTGCCTGCTGAGCTGCGTGATTCCTGACTGCTCAGCTCCATAATTTTTGCCTGCTGAGCTGCGTGATTCCTGCTTGATCAGCTCCATATTTATTGCCTGCTGAGCTGCGTGATTCCTGCTTGCTCAGCTTCTTGATTAATGCATGCTGAGCTGCGTGATTCCTGCTTGCTCAGCTCCATATTTGTTGCCTGCTGAGCAGTGTGATTTCTGCTTGCTCATCTCCATGATTATTGCCTGCTGAGCTGCGTGATTCCTGCTTGCTCAGCTCCATGATTATTGCTTGCTGAGCTGCGTAATTAGTGCCTGCTCAGTCCCGAGAGAGGAGCCGGCTGAGTCACGTGATTAGAGTCTGCTTATCCACTTCATTACAGCCTTCAGCTCCATGATTATTGCCTGCTAAGTTGCGTGATTCCTGCCTGCTCAACTTCTTGATTATTGCCTGCTAAGCTGCGTGATTCCTGCTTGTTCATATTGTTGATTATTCCTTGCTGAGCTGCATGATTCCTGCTTGCTCAGCTCCATGATTACTGCCTGCTGAGCTGCGTGATTCCTGCTTGCTCAGCTCCATATTTATTGCCTGCTGAGCAGCGTGATTTCTGCTTGCTCATCTCCATGATTATTGTCTGCTGAGCTGCGTGATTCCTGCTTGCTCATCTCCATGAATATTGCCTGCTGAGCTGGGTGATTCCTGCTTTCTCAGCTCCATGATTTTTGCCTGCTGAGCTGCGTGATTCCTGCTTGCTCATCTCCATGATTATTGCTTGCTGAGCTGCGTAATTAGTGCCTGCTCATTCCCGAGAGAGGAGCCGGCTGAGTCACGTGATTAGAGTCTGCTTATCCACTTCATTACAGCCTTCAGCTCCATGATTATTGCCTACTAAGTTGCGTGATTCCTGCCTGCTCAACTTCTTGATTATTGCCTGCTAAGCTGCGTGATTCCTGCTTGTTCAAATTGTTGATTATTCCTTGCTGAGCTAAATGATTCCTGCTTGCTCAGCTCCATGATTACTGCCTGTTGAGCTGCGTGATTCCTGCTTGTTCAGCTCCATGATTATTGCGTGCTGAGCTGCGTGATTCCTGCTTGCTCAGCTCCATATTTATTGCCTGCTGAGCTGAGTGAATCCTGCTTGCTCATCTCCATGATTATTGCCTGCGGAGCTGCGTGATTCCTGCTTGCTCAGCTCCATGACTATTGCCTGCTGAGCTGCGTGATTCCTGCTTGCTCAGCTTCATGATTATTGCCTGCTGAGCTGCGTGATTCCTGCCTGCTCAGCTTCTTGATTATTGCATGCTGAGCTGCGTGATTACTGCTTGCTCAGCTCCATGATTATTGCCTGCTGAGCTGCGTGATTCCTGCCTGCTCATCTCCATGATTATTGCTTGCTGAGCTGCGTGATTCCTGCTTGCTCAGCTTCTTGATTATTGCATGCTGAGCTGCGTGATTCCTTCTTGCTCAGCTCCATGATTAATGCCTGCTGAGCTGCGTGATTCCTGCGTGCTCAGCTTCTTGATTATTGCATGCTAAGCTTCAGGATTCCTGCTTGCTCAGCTCCATGATTATTGCCTGCTGAGCTGCGTGATTCCTGCGTGCTCAGCTTCTTGATTATTGCCTGCTGAGCTGCGTGATTCCTGTTTGCTCAGCTCCATATTTTTTGCCTGCTGAGCTGCGTGATTCCTGTCTGCTCATCTTCTTGATTATTGCCTGCTGAGCTGCGTGATTCCTGCCGGCTCAACTTCTTGATTCTTGCCTGCTGAGCTGCGTGATTCCTGCCGGCTCAACTTCTTGATTATTGCCTGCTGAGCTGCATGATTCCTGACTGCTCAGCTCCATAATTTTTGCCTGCTGAGCTGCGTGATTCCTCCTTGATCAGCTCCATATTTATTGCCTGCTGAGCTGCGTGATTCCTGCCTGCTCAGCTTCTTGATTATTGCATGCTGAGCTGCGTGATTCCTGCTTGCTCGGCTCCATATTTATTGCCTGCTGAGCAGCGTGATTTCTGCTTGCTCATCTCCAAGATTATTGCCTGCTGAGCTGCGTGATTCCTGCTTGCTCATCTCCAAGAATATTGCCTGCTGAGCTGCGTGATTCCTACTTGCTCAGCTCCATGATTATTGCCTGCTGAGCTGCGTGATTCCTGCCTGCTCAGCTTTTTGATTATTGCATGCTGAGCTGGGTGATTCCTGCTTGCTCAGCTCCATGATTTTTGCCTGCTGAGCTGCGTGATTCCTGCTTGCTCATCTCCATGATTATTCCTTGCTGAGCTGCGTAATTAGTGCCTGCTCAGTCCCGAGAGAGGAGCCGGCTGAGTCACGTGATTAGAGTCTGCTTATCCACTTCATTACAGCCTTCAGCTCCATGATTATTGCCTGCTAAGTTGCGTGATTCCTGCCTGCTCAAATTCGTGATTATTGCCTGCTAAGCTGCGTGATTCCTGCTTGTTCAAATTGTTGATTATTCCTTGCTGAGCTGCATGATTTCTGCTTGCTCAGCTCCATGATTTCTGCCTGCTTAGCTGCGTGAATCCTGCTTGCTCAGCTCCATGATTATTGCCTGCTGAGCTTCGTGATTCCTGCTTGCTCAGCTCCATGATTATTGCCTGCTAAGTTGCTTGATTCCTGCCTGCTCAGGTGCGTGAGTATTGCCTGCTGAGCTGTGTGATTCTTGCTTGCTCTGCTCCATGATTACCGCCTGCTGAGCTGCGTGATACCTGCTTGTTCAGCTCCATGATTATTGCGTGCTGAGCTGCGTGATTCCTGCTTGCTCAGCTCCATATTTATTGCCTGCTGAGCTGCGTTATTCCTGCCTGCTCAACTTCTTGATTATTGCCTGCGGAGCTGTGTGATTCCTGCTTGCTCAGCTCCATGACTATTACCTGCTGAGCTGCGTGATTCCTGCTTGCTCAGCTCCATGATTATTGCCTGCTGAGCTGCGTGATTCCTGCGTGCTCAGCTTCTTGATTATTGCATGCTGAGCTGGGTGATTACTGCTTGCTCAGCTCCATGATTATTGCCTGCTGAGCTGCGTGATTCCTGCTTGCTGAGCTCCATGATTATTGCTTGCTGAGCTGCGTAATTAGTGCCTGCTCAGTCCGGAGAGAAGAGCTGGCTGAGTCACGTGATTAGAGTCTGCTTATCCACTTCATTACAGCCTTCATCTCCATGTTTATTGCCTGCTGAGCTGCGTGATTCCTGCTTGATCAGCTCCATATTTATTGCCTGCTGAGCTGCGTGATTCCTGCCTGCTCAGCTTCTTGATTATTGCATGCTGAGCTGCGTGATTCCTGCCTGCTCAGCTCCAGGAGTATTGTCTCCTGGGCTGCAAGATTCTTGTCTTCTCAGTCACGGGTGTCAAGGCTGCTGAGTCACGTGTTTAGAGTCTGCTTAGCCACTTAATTGCAGTCTTCTCAGCTCCTTGATTTTCGCCAGCTGAGCTGCGATATTCGTGCCTGCTCAACTCCTTGATTTTTGCCTGCTGAGCTGTGTGATTCCTGCCTGCTCAGCTCCATGAGTATTGCCTGCTGAGCTGCATGATTGGTGTCTGCTGAGCTACACCATTTGTGTCTGCTTAGCTGTACAATTGGTGTCTGCTGAGCTGCCCAAATTGTGTCTGCTCAGTCATGGGTGTAGAGCCTGCTGCGTCACGTGTTTAGAGTCTGCTTAAACACTTCATTACAGTTTATTCAGCTCCATGACGATTTCCTGCTCCTCTCCGTGATTAGTGCCCTCTTAGCCAAGTGATTAGTGCCTGCTCAGCTCTTTGATTATTGCCTCCTGAAGCACGTGATCAGTGCATGATAGCCACGTGATCAGCGCCTCTCAGTCACGTGATCAGCGCCTCTCAGTCACGTGATCAGTGCACACTCAGTCACGTGATCAGTGCATGCTCAGTCACGTGATCAGAGCCTCTCAGTCACGTGATCTTTGCATGATCATTCACATGATCAGTGCATGCTCAGCCACGTGATCAGGGCCTGCTCAGTCACGTGATCAGGGCCTGCTGAATCAAGGGATTAGCGCTTGCTCAGCTGCATGATTAATCCCTGCTCAGCTGGGTGACTCGTGCCTGATCAGCTGTGTGATTAGTCCCTGCTCAGCTGCGTGATTAATGCCTGCTCAGGACCGGGTTAGGAGCCGGCTGAGTCACGTGATTAGAGTCTGCTTAGCCACTTCATTGCAGTCTGCTCAGCTCCATGATTATTGCCTGCTAAGCTGCGTGATTCCTGCCTGCACTGCTTCTTGATTATTGCCTGCTGAGCTGCGTGATTCCTGCTTGCTCAGCTCCATATTTTTTGCCTGCTGAGCTGCGTGATTCCTGCCTTCTCAGCTTCTTGATTATTGCATGCTGAGCTGCGTGATTCCTGTTTGCTCAGCTCCATGATTATTGCCTGCAGAGCTGCGTGATTCCTGCTGGCTCAGCTCCATGATTTTTGCTTGCTGAGCTGCGTAATAAGTGCCTGCTCAGTCCCGAGAGAGGAGCCGGCTGAATCACGTGATTAGAGTCTGCTTATCCAGTTCATTACAGCCTTCAGCTCCAATTATTATTGCCTGATAAATTGCGTGATTCCTTCCTGCTCAGGTCCGTGAGTATTGCCTGCTGAGTTGCGTGATTCCTGCCAGCTCAGCTCCATGATTATTGCCGGCTGAGCTGCGCGATTCCTGCCTGCTAGCTTCTTGATTATTGGCTGCTGAGCTGCCTGATTCCTGCCTGCTCTGCTTCTTGATTATTGCCTGCTGAGCTGCGTGATTCCTGCTTGGTCAGCTCCATATTTATTGCCTGCTGAGCTGCGTGAATCCTGCTTGCTCATCTCCATGATTATTGCCTGCTGAGATGCGTGATTCCTGCTTGCTCATCTCCATGATGATTGCCTGCTGAGCTGTGTGATTCCTGCTTGCTCAGCTCCATGATTATTGCCTGCTGAGCTGCGTGATTCCTGCTTGCTCAGCTCCATATTATTGCCTGCTGAGCTGCATTATTCCTGCCTGCTCAACTTCTTGATTATTGCCTGCAGAGCTGCGTGATTCCTGCTTGCTCAGCTCCATGACTATTGCCTGCTGAGCTGCGTGATTCCTGCTTGCTGAGCTCCATGATTATTGCTTGCTGAGCTGCGTAATTAGTGCCTGCTCAGTCCGGAGAAAAGAGCTGGCTGAGTCACGTGATTAGAGTCTGCTTATCCACTTCATTACAGCCTTCATCTCCATGTTTATTGCCTGTTGACCAGCGTGATTCCTGCTTGATCAGCTCCATATTTATTGCCTGCTGAGCTGCGTGATTCCTGCCTGCTCAGCTTCTTGATTATTGCATGCTGAGCTGCGTGATTCCTGCCTGCTCAGCTCCAGGAGTATTGTCTGCTGGGCTGCAAGATTCTTGTCTGCTCAGTCACGGGTGTCAAGCCTGCTGAGTCACGTGTTTAGAGTCTGCTTAGCCACTTAATGGCAGTCTGCTCAGCTCCTTGATTTTCGCCAGCTGAGCTGCGATATTCGTGCCTGCTCAGCTCCTTGATTTTTGCCTGCTGAGCTGTGTGACTCCTGCCTGCTCAGCTCCATGAGTATTGCCTGATGAGCTGCATGATTGGTGTCTGCTGAGCTGCACCATTTGTGTCTGCTGAGCTGTACAATTTGTGTCTGCTGAGCTGCCCAAATTGTGTCTGCTCAGTCATGTGTGTAGAGCCTGCTGCGTCACGTGTTTAGAGTCTGCTTAACCACTTCATTACAGTCTGCTCAGCTCCATGACGATTTCCTGCTCCTCTCCGTGATTAGTGCCCTCTTAGCCAAGTGATTAGTGCCTGCTCAGCTCTTGGATTATTGCCTCCTGAAGCACGTGATCAGTGCATGATAGCCACGTGATCAGCGACTCTCAGTCACGTAATCAGCGCCTCTCAGTCACGTGATCAGCGCCTCTCAGTCACGTGATCAGTGCATGCTCAGTCACGTGATCAGAGCCTCTCAGTCACGTGATCAATGCCTCTCAGTCACGTGATCATTGCATGATAATTCACATGATCAGTGCATGCACAGTCACGTGATCAGTGCCTCTCAGTCACGTGATCAGCGCCTCTCAGTCACGTGATCAGCGCCTCTAAGTCACGTGATCAGTGCATGCTCAGTCACGTGATCAGTGCCTCTCAGTCACGTGATCAGTGCCACTCAGTCACGTGATCAGTGCATGATCAGTCACATGATCAGTGCATGCACAGTCAGGTTATCAGGGCCTGCTCAGTCACGTGATCAGGGCCTGCTGAATCAAGGGATTAGCGCTTGCTCAGCTGCATGAGTCATCCCTGCTCAGCTGCGTGACTCGTGCCTGATCAGCTGTGTGATTAGTCCCTGCTCAGCTGCATGTGTAGTGCCTGCTTAGGACCGGGTTAGGAGCCGGCTGAATCACGTGATTAGATTCTGCTTATGCAGTTCATTACAGCCTTCAGCTCCAATTATTATTGCCTGCTAAGTTGCGTGATTCCTGCCTGCTCAGGTCTGTGAGTATTGCCTGCTGAGTTGCGTGATTCCTGCCTGCTCAGCTCCATGATTATTGCCTACTGAACTGCGTGATTCCTGCTTGCTCAGCTCCATGATTATTGCCTGCTGAGCTTCGTGATTCCTGCTTGCTCAGCTCCATGATTATTGCCTGCTAAGCTGCGTGATTCCTTCCTGCTCAGTTTCTTGCTTTTTGCCTGCTGAGCTGTGTGATTCCTGCCTGCTCATCTCCATGTGTATTGCCTGAAGAGCTGCATGATTGGTGTCTGCTGAGCTGCACCATTTGTGTCTGCTGAGCTGTACAATTGGTGTCTGCTTATCTGCCCAAATTGTGTCTGTTCAGTCACAGGTGTAGAGCCTGCTGTGTCACGTGTTTAGAGTCTGCTTAACCACTTCATTACAGTCTGCTCAGCTCCATGACGATTTCCTGCTCCTCTCCGTGATTAGTGCCCTCTTAGCCAAGTGATTAGTGCCTGCTCAGCTCTTTGATTATTGCCTCCTTAAGCACGAGATCAGTGCATGATATCCACGTGATCAGCGCCTCTCAGTCACGTGATCAGCGCCTCTCAGTCACGTAATCAGCGCCTCTCAGTCACGTGATCAGTGCCTCTCAGTCACGTGATCAGTGCATGCTCAGTCACGTGATCAGAGCCTCTCAGTCACATGACCAGTGCCTCTGAGTCACGTGATCATTGCATGCTCATTCACATGATCAGTGCATACTCAGCCACGGGATCAGGGCCTGCTCAGTCACGTGATCAGGGCCTGCTGAATCAAGTGATTAGCGCTTGCTCAGCTGCATGATTAATCCCTGCTCAGCTGCATGATTAGTTCCTGCTCAGGACCGGGTTAGGAGCCGGCTGAGTCCTGTGATTAGAGTCTGCTTAGCCACTTCATTACAGTCTGCTCAGGTCCATGATTATTGCCTGCTAAGCTGCGTGATTCCTGCCTGCTCAGCTTCTTGATTATTGCCTGCTGAGCTGCGTGATTCTTGTCTGCTCAGCTTCTTGATTATTGCCTGCTGAGCTGCGTGATTCCTGCCGGCTCAACTTCTTGATTATTGCCTGCTGAGCTGCGTGATTCCTGCCTGCTCAGCTTCTTGATTATTGCCTGCTGAGCTGCGTGATTCCTGCCTGCTCAACTTCTTGATTCTTGCCTGCTGAGCTGCGTGATATCTGCTTGCTCAGCTCCATGATTATTGCCTGCTAAGCTGCGTGATTCCTGCCTGCTCAGCTTCTTGATTATTGCCTGAGGAGCTGCGTGATTCCTGTCTGCTCAGCTTCTTGATTATTGCCTGCTGAGCTGCGTGATTCCTGCCTGCTCAGCTTCTTGAAAATTGCCTGATGAGCTGCGTGATTCCTGCTTGCTGAGCTCCATGACTATTTCCTGCTGAGCTGCGTGATTCCTGCCTGATCAGCTTCTTGATTATTGCCTGCTGAGCTGCGTGATTCCTGCCTGCTCAACTTCTTGATTCTTGCCTGCTGAGCTGCGTGATATCTGCTTGCTCAGCTCCATGATTATTGCCTGCTAAGCTGCGTGATTCCTGCCTGCTCAGCTTCTTGATTATTGCCTGAGGAGCTGCGTGATTCCTGTCTGCTCAGCTTCTTGATTATTGCCTGCTGAGCTGCGTGATTCCTGCCTGCTCAGCTTCTTGAAAATTGCCTGATGAGCTGCGTGATTCCTGCTTGCTGAGCTCCATGACTATTTCCTGCTGAGCTGCATGATTCCTGCTTGCTCAGCTCCATATTTATTGCCTGCTGAGCTGCGTGATTCCTGCCGTCTCAACTTCTTGATTCTTGCCTGCTGAGCTGCGTGATTCCTGACTGCTCAGCTCCATAATTTTTGCCTGCTGAGCTGCGTGATTCCTGCCTGATCAGCTTATTGATTATTGCCTGCTGAGCTGCGTGATTCTTGCTTGCTCAACTTCTTGATTATTGCCTTCGGAGCTGCGTGATTCCTGCTTGCTCAGTTCCATTTTTATTGCCTGCTGAGCTGCGTGATTCTTGCTTGCTCAGCTCCATGACTATTGCCTGCTGAACTGCGTGATTCCTGCTTGATCAGCTCCATATTTATTTCCTGCTGAGCTGCGTGATTCCTGCCTGCTCAGGTCCGTGAGTATTGCCTGCTGAGCTGCGTGATTCCTGCTGGCTCAGCTCCTTGATTACTGCCTGATGAGCGCGTGATTCCTGCTTGTTCAGCTCCATGATTATTGCCTGCTGAGCTGCGTGATTCCTGCCTGCTCAGGTCCGTGAGTATTGCCTGCTGAGCTGCGTGATTCCTGCTTGATCAGCTCCATATTTATTGCCTGCTGAGCTGCGTGATTCCTGCCTGCTCATCTTCTTGATTATTGCATGCTGAGCTGCGTGATTCCTGCTTGCTCAGCTCCATATTTATTGCCTGCTGAGCTGCGTGATTCCTGGTTGCTCATCTCCATGATTATTGCCTGCTGAGCTGCGTGATTCCTGCTTGTTCAGCTCCATGATTATTGCCTGCTGAGATGCGTGATTCCTGCCTGCTCAACTTCTTGATTATTGCATGCTGAGCTTCGTGATTCCTGCTTGCTCAGCTCCATGATTATTGCCTGCTGAGCTGCGTGATTCCTGCTTGCTCAGCTCCATATTTATTGCCTGCTTAGCAGCGTGATTCCTGCATGCTCATCTCCATGATTATTCACTGCTGAGCTGCGTGATTCCTGCTTGCTCATCTCCATGATTATTGCCTGCTGAGCTGCGTGATTCCTGCCTGCTCAGCTTTTTGATTATTGCATGCTGAGCTGCGTGATTCCTGCTTGCTCAGCTCCATGATTATTGCCTGCTGAGATGCGTGATTCCTGCTTGCTCATCTCCATGTTTATTGCCTGCTGAGCTGCGTGATTCCAGATTGCTCAGCTCCATGACTATTGCCTGATGTGCTGCGTGATTCCTGCCTCCTCAGCTTTTTGATTATTGCATGCTGAGCTGCGTGATTCCTGCTTGCTCAGCTTCATGATTATTGCCTGCTGAGCTGCGTGATTCCTGCTTGCTCAGCTCCTTATTTATTGTCTGCTGAGCTGCCTGATTCCTGCTTGGTCATCTCCATGATTATTGCCTGCTAAGCTGCGTGATTCCTGCCTGTTCAGCTTTTTGATTATTGCATGCTGAGCTGCGTGATGCCTGCCTGCTCAGCTCCAGGAGTATTGTCTGCTGGGCTGCAAGATTCGTGTCTGCTCAGTCACGGGTGTCAAGCCTGCTGAGTCACGTGTTTAGAGTCTGCTTAGCCACTTAATGGCAGTCTGCTCAGCTCCTTGATTTTTGCCAGCTGAGCTGCGAGATTCATGCCTGCTCAGGTCCATGAGTATTGCCTGATGAGCTGAATTATTGGTGTCTGCTGAGCTGCACCATTTGTGTCTGCTGAGCTGCACAATTGGTGTCTGCTGAGCTGCCCAAATTGTGTCTGCTCAGTCACGGGTGTAGGGCCTGCTGCGTCTCGTGTTTAGAGTCTGCTTAACCACTTCATTACAGTCTGCTCAGCTCCATGACGATTTCCTGCTCCTCTAAGTGATTAGTGCCCTCTTAGCCACGTGATTAGTGCCTGCTCAGCTCTTTGATTATTGCCTCCTGAGGCACGTGACCAGTGCATGATAGCCACGTGATCAGCGCCTCTCAGTCATGTGATCAGCGCCTCTCAGTCACGTGATCAGCGCCTCTCAGTCACATGATGAGTGCATACTCAGTCACGTGATCAGCGCCTCTTAGTCACGTGATCTGTGCCTCTCAGTCACGTGATCAGTGCATGCTCAGTCACATGATCAGTGCATGCTCAGCCACGTGATCAGGGCCTGCTCAGTCACGTTATCAGGGCCTGCTGAATCAAGGGATTAGCGCTTGCTCAGCTGCATGATTAATCCCTGTTCAGCTGCGTAACTCGTGCCTGATCAGCTGTGTGATTAGTCCCTGCTCAGCTGCGTGATTAGTGCCTGCTCAGGACCGGGTTAGGAGCCGGCTGAGTGACGTGATTAGAGTCTGCTTAGCCACTTCATTACAGTCTGCTCAGCTCCATGATTATTGCCTGCTAAGCTGCGTGATTCCTGCCTGCTCAGCTTCTTGATTATTGCCTGCGGAGCTGCGTGATTCCTGTCTGCTCAGCTTCTTGATTATTGTCTGCTGAGCTGCGTGATTCCTGCCTGCTCAGCTTCTTGAAAATTGCCTGATGAGCTGCGTGATTCCTGCTTGCTCAGCTTCTTGATATTTGCTGGCTGAGCTGCGTGATTCCTGCTTGATCAACTCCATATTTATTGCCTGCTGAGCTGCGTGATTCCTGCCTGATCAGCTTATTGATTATTGCCTGCGGAGCTGCGTGATTCCTGACTGCTCAGCTCCATAATTTTTGCCTGCTGAGCTGCGTGATTCCTGCCTGATCAGCTTATTGATTATTGCCTGCTGAGCTGCGTGATTCCTGACTGCTCAGCTCCATAGTTATTGCCTGCTGAGCTGTGTGATTCCTGCTTGCTCAACTTCTTGATTATTGCCTTCAGAGCTGCGTGATTCCTGCTTGATCAGCTCCACATTTATTGCCTGCTGAGCTGTGTGATTCCTGCTTGCTCAACTTCTTGATTATTGCCTTCAGAGCTGCGTGATTCCTGCTTGATCAGCTCCACATTTATTGCCTGCTGAGCTGCGTGATTCCTGCCTGCTCAGCTTCTTGATTATTGCCTTCAGAGCTGCGTGATTCCTGCTTGCTCAGTTCCATTTTTATTGCCTGCTGAGCTGCGTGATTCTTGCTTGATCAGCTCCATATTTACTGCCTGCTGAGCTGCGTGATTCCTGCCTGCTCAGGTCCGTGAGTATTGCCTGCTGAGCTGCGTGATTCCTGCTGGCTCAGCTCCTTGATTACTGCCTGCTGAGCGCGTGATTCCTGCTTGTTCAGCTCCATGATTATTGCCTGCTGAGCTGCGTGATTCCTGCTTGCTCAGCTCGATGATTATTGCCTGCTGAGCTGCGTGATTCCTGCTTGCTCAGCTCCATGATTATTGCCTGCTTAGCTGCGTGATTCCTGCCTGCTCAGCTTCTTGAAAATTGCCTGCTGAGCTGCGTGATTCCTGCTTGCTCATCTCCATGATTATTGCTTGCTGAGCTGTGTAATTAATGCCTGCTCAGTCCCGAGAGAGGAGCCGGCTGAATCACGTGATTAGAGTCTGCTTATCCAGTTCATTACAGCCTTCAGCTCCAATTATTATTGCCTGCTAAGTTGCGTGATTCCTGCCTGCTCAGGTCTGTGAGTATTGCCTGCTGAGTTGCGTGATTCCTGCCTGCTCAGCTCCATGATTATTGCCTGCTGTGCTTCGTGATTCCTGCTTGCTCAGCTCCATGATTATTGTCTGCTAAGCTGCGTGATTCCTGCCTGCTCAGCTTCTTGATTATTGCCTGCTGTGCTGCGTGATTCCTCTCTGCTCAGCTTCTTGATTATTGCCTGCTGAGCTGCGTGATTCCTGCCGGCT
The DNA here is from genome assembly GCF_029378745.1 of Bos indicus. Classification (NCBI taxonomy): domain Eukaryota; kingdom Metazoa; phylum Chordata; class Mammalia; order Artiodactyla; family Bovidae; genus Bos; species Bos indicus. Next base: position 686,353 of record NW_027223721.1, read on the forward strand.
CAACCTCTTGATTATTGCCTGCTGAGGTTCGTGATTCCTGCCTGATCAGCTTATTGATTATTGCCTGCTGAGCTGCGTGATTCCTGACTGCTCAGCTCCATAGTTATTGCCTGCTGAGCTGCGTGATTCTTGCTTGCTCAACTTCTTGATTATTGCCTTCGGAGCTGCGTGATTCCTGCTTGCTCAGCTCCATTTTTATTGCCTGCTGAGCTGCGTGATTCTTGCTTGCTCAGCTCCATGACTATTGCCTGCTGAGCTGCTTGATTTCTGCTTGATCAGCTCCATATTTATTGCCTGCTGAGCTGCGTGATTCCTGCCTGCTCAGGTCCGTGAGTATTGCCTGCTGAACTGCGTGATTCCTGCTTGATCAGCTCCATATTTATTGCCTGCTGAGCTGCGTGATTCCTGCCTGCTCATCTTCTTGATTATTGCATGCTGAGCTGCGTGATTCCTGCTTGCTCAGCTCCATATTTTTTGCCTGCTGAGCTGCGTGATTCCTGCTTGCTCATCTCCATGATTATTGCCTGCTGAGCTGCGTGATTCCTGCTTGTTCAGCTCCATGATTATTGCCTGCTGAGATGCGTGATTCCTGCCTGCTCAACTTCTTGATTATTGCATGCTGAGCTTCGTGATTCCTGCTTGCTCAGCTCCATGATTATTGCCTGCTGAGCTGCGTGATTCCTGCTTGCTCAGCTCCATATTTATTGCCTGCTTAGCAGCGTGATTCCTGCTTGCTCATCTCCATGATTATTCACTGCTGAGCTGCGTGATTCCTGCTTGCTCATCTCCATGATTATTGCCTGCTGAGCTGCGTGATTCCTGCTTGCTCAGCTCCATGATTATTGCCTGCTGAGCTGCGTGATTCCTGCCTGCTCAGCTTTTTGATTATTGCATGCTGAGCTGCGTGATTCCTGCTTGCTCAGCTCCATGATTATTGCCTGCTGAGCTGCGTGATTCCTGCTTGCTCATCTCCATGTTTATTGCCTGCTGAGCTGCGTGATTCCAGATTGCTCAGCTCCATGACTATTGCCTGATGTGCTGCGTGATTCCTGCCTGCTCAGCTTTTTGATTATTGCATGCTGAGCTGCGTGATTCCTGCTTGCTCAGCTCCATGATTATTGCCTGCTGAGCTGCGTGATTCCTGCTTGCTCAGCTCCTTATTTATTGTCTGCTGAGCTGCCTGATTCCTGCCTGCTCAGCTCCATGATTATTGCCTGCTGAGCTGCGTGATGCCTGCCTGCTCAGCTCCAGCAGTATTGTCTGCTGGGCTGCAAGATTCGTGTCTGCTCAGTCACGGGTGTCAAGCCTGCTGAGTCACGTGTTTAGAGTCTGCTTAGCCACTTAATGGCAGTCTGCTCAGCTCCTTGATTTTTGCCAGCTGAGCTGCGAGATTCGTGCCTGCTCAGCTCCATGAGTATTGCCTGATGAGCTGCATTATTGGTGTCTGCTGAGCTGCACCATTTGTGTCTGCTGAGCTGCACAATTGGTGTCTGCTGAGCTGCCCAAATTTTGTCTGCTCAGTCACGGGTGTAGAGCCTGCTGCGTCTCGTGTTTAGAGTCTGCTTAACCACTTCATTACAGTCTGCTCAGCTCCATGACGATTTCCTGCTCCTCTAAGTGATTAGTGCCCTCTTAGCCACGTGATTAGTGCCTGCTCAGCTCTTTGATTATTGCCTCCTGAGGCACGTGACCAGTGCATGATAGCCACGTGATCAGCGCCTCTCAGTCATGTGATCAGCGCCTCTCAGTCACGTGATCAGCGCCTCTCAGTCACATGATGAGTGCATACTCAGTCACGTGATCAGTGCCTCTCAGTCACGTGATCTGTGCCTCTCAGTCACGTGATCAGTGCATGCTCAGTCACATGATCAGTGCATGCTCAGCCACGTGATCAGGGCCTGCTCAGTCACGTTATCAGGGCCTGCTGAATCAAGGGATTAGCGCTTGCTCAGCTGCATGATTAATCCCTGTTCAGCTGCGTAACTCGTGCCTGATCAGCTGTGTGATTAGTCCCTGCTCAGCTGCGTGATTAGTGCCTGCTCAGGACCGGGTTAGGAGCCGGCTGAGTGACGTGATTAGAGTCTGCTTAGCCACTTCATTACAGTCTGCTCAGCTCCATGATTATTTCCTGCTAAGCTGCGTGATTCCTGCCTGCTCAGCTTCTTGATTATTGCCTGCGGAGCTGCGTGATTCCTGTCTGCTCAGCTTCTTGATTATTGTCTGCTGAGCTGCGTGATTCCTGCCTGCTCAGCTTCTTGAAAATTGCCTGCTGAGCTGCGTGATTCCTGCCGGCTCAACTTCTTGATTATTGCCTGCTGAGCTGCGTGATTCCTGCTTGCTCAGCTCCATGATTATTGCCTGCTAAGCTGCGTGATTCCTGCCTGCTCAGCTTCTTGATTATTGCCTGAGGAGCTGCGTGATTCCTGTCTGCTCAGCTTCTTGATTATTGCCTGCTGAGCTGCGTGATTCCTGCCTGCTCAGCTTCTTGAAAATTGCCTGATGAGCTGCGTGATTCCTGCTTGCTGAGCTCCATGACTATTTCCTGCTGAGCTGCATGATTCCTGCTTGCTCAGCTCCATATTTATTGCCTGCTGAGCTGCGTGATTCCTGCCGTCTCAACTTCTTGATTCTTGCCTGCTGAGCTGCGTGATTCCTGACTGCTCAGCTCCATAATTTTTGCCTGCTGAGCTGCGTGATTCTGCCTGATCACTTATTGTTTATTGCCTGCTGAGCTGCGTGATTCTTGCTTGCTCAACTTCTTGATTATTGCCTTCGGAGCTGCGTGATTCCTGCTTGCTCAGCTCCATTTTTACTGCCTGCTGAGCTGCGTGATTCCTGCCTGCTCAGGTCCGTGAGTATTGCCTGCTGAGCTGCGTGATTCCTGCTGGCTCAGCTCCTTGATTACTGCCTGCTGAGCGCGTGATTCCTGCTTGTTCAGCTCCATGATTATTGCCTGCTGAGCTGCGTGATTCCTGCTTGCTCAGCTCGATGATTATTGCCTGCTGAGCTGCGTGATTCCTGCTTGCTCAGCTCCATGATTATTGCCTGCTGAGCTGCGTGATTCCTGCCTGCTCAGCTTCTTGAAAATTGCCTGCTGAGCTGCGTGATTCCTGCTTGCTCATCTCCATGATTATTGCTTGCTGAGCTGTGTAATTAATGCCTGCTCAGTCCCGAGAGAGGAGCCGGCTGAATCACGTGATTAGAGTCTGCTTATCCAGTTCATTACAGCCTTCAGCTCCAATTATTATTGCCTGCTAAGTTGCGTGATTCCTGCCTGCTCAGGTCTGTGAGTATTGCCTGCTGAGTTGCGTGATTCCTGCCTGCTCAGCTCCATGATTATTGCCTGCTGAACTGCATGATTCCTGCTTGCTCAGCTCCATGATTATTGCCTGCTGTGCTTCGTGATTCCTGCTTGCTCAGCTCCATGATTATTGTCTGCTAAGCTGCGTGATTCCTGCCTGCTCAGCTTCTTGATTATTGCCTGCTGTGCTGCGTGATTCCTCTCTGCTCAGCTTCTTGATTATTGCCTGCTGAGCTGCGTGATTCCTGCCGGCTCAACTTCTTGATTCTTGCCTGTTAAGCTGCGTGATTCCTGCCGGCTCAAACTCTTGATTATTGCCTGCTGAGGTGCGTGATTCCTGCCTGATCAGCTTATTGATTATTGCCTGCTGAGCTGCGTGATTCCTGACTGCTCAGCTCCATAGTTATTGCCTGCTGAGCTGCGTGATTCTTGCTTGCTCAACTTCTTGATTATTGCCTTCGGAGCTGCGTGATTCCTGCTTGCTCAGCTCCATTTTTATTGCCTGCTGAGCTGCGTGATTCTTGCTTGCTCAGCTCCATGACTATTGCCTGCTGAGCTGCGTGATTTCTGCTTGATCAGCTCCATATTTATTGCCTGCTGAGCTGCGTGATTCCTGCCTGCTCAGGTCCGTGAGTATTGCCTGCTGAACTGCGTGATTCCTGCTTGATCAGCTCCATATTTATTGCCTGCTGAGCTGCGTGATTCCTGCTTGCTCATCTCCATGATTATTGCCTGCTGAGCTGCGTGATTCCTGCTTGTTCAGCTCCATGATTATTGCCTGCTGAGATGCGTGATTCCTGCCTGCTCAACTTCTTGATTATTGCATGCTGAGCTTCGTGATTCCTGCTTGCTCAGCTGCATGATTATTGCCTGCTGAGCTGCGTGATTCCTGCTTGCTCATCTCCATGATTATTGCCTGCTTAGCAGCGTGATTCCTGCTTGCTCATCTCCATGATTATTCACTGCTGAGCTGCGTGATTCCTGCTTGCTCATCTCCATGATTATTGCCTGCTGAGCTGCGTGATTCCTGCTTGCTCAGCTCCATGATTATTGCCTGCTGAGCTGCGTGATTCCTGCCTGCTCAGCTTTTTGATTATTGCATGCTGAGCTGCGTGATTCCTGCTTGCTCAGCTCCATGATTATTGCCTGCTGAGCTGCGTGATTCCTGCTTGCTCATCTCCATGTTTATTGCCTGCTGAGCTGCGTGATTCCAGATTGCTCAGCTCCATGACTATTGCCTGATGTGCTGCGTGATTCCTGCCTGCTCAGCTTTTTGATTATTGCATGCTGAGCTGCGTGATTCCTGCTTGCTCAGCTTCATGATTATTGCCTGCTGAGCTGCGTGATTCCTGCTTGCTCAGCTCCTTATTTATTGTCTGCTGAGCTGCCTGATTCCTGCTTGGTCATCTCCATGATTATTGCCTGCTAAGCTGCGTGATTCCTGCCTGTTCAGCTTTTTGATTATTGCATGCTGAGCTGCGTGATTCCTGCTTGCTCAGCTCCATGATTATTGCCTGCTGAGATGCGTGATTCCTGCTTGCTCATCTCCATGATTATTGCCTGCTGAGCTGCGTGATTCCAGATTGCTCAGCTCCATGACTATTGCCTGATGTGCTGCGTGATTCCTGCCTGCTCAGCTTTTTGATTATTGCATGCTGAGCTGCGTGATTCCTGCTTGCTCAGCTCCATGATTATTGCCTGCTGAGCTGCGTGATTCCTGCTTGCTCAGCTCCTTATTTATTGTCTGCTGAGCTGCCTGATTCCTGCCTGCTCAGCTCCATGATTATTGCCTGCTGAGCTGCGTGATGCCTGCCTGCTCAGCTCCAGGAGTATTGTCTGCTGGGCTGCAAGATTCGTGTCTGCTCAGTCACGGGTGTCAAGCCTGCTGAGTCACGTGTTTAGAGTCTGCTTAGCCACTTAATGGCAGTCTGCTCAGCTCCTTGATTTTTGCCAGCTGAGCTGCGAGATTCGTGCCTGCTCAGCTCCATGAGTATTGCCTGATGAGCTGCATTATTGGTGTCTGCTGAGCTGCACCATTTGTGTCTGCTGAGCTGCACAATTGGTGTCTGCTGAGCTGCCCAAATTTTGTCTGCTCAGTCACGGGTGTAGAGCCTGCTGCGTCTCGTGTTTAGAGTCTGCTTAACCACTTCATTACAGTCTGCTCAGCTCCATGACGATTTCCTGCTCCTCTAAGTGATTAGTGCCCTCTTAGCCACGTGATTAGTGCCTGCTCAGCTCTTTGATTATTGCCTCCTGAGGCACGTGACCAGTGCATGATAGCCACGTGATCAGCGCCTCTCAGTCATGTGATCAGCGCCTCTCAGTCACGTGATCAGCGCCTCTCAGTCACATGATGAGTGCATACTCAGTCACGTGATCAGTGCCTCTCAGTCACGTGATCTGTGCCTCTCAGTCACGTGATCAGTGCATGCTCAGTCACATGATCAGTGCATGCTCAGCCACGTGATCAGGGCCTGCTCAGTCACGTTATCAGGGCCTGCTGAATCAAGGGATTAGCGCTTGCTCAGCTGCATGATTAATCCCTGTTCAGCTGCGTAACTCGTGCCTGATCAGCTGTGTGATTAGTCCCTGCTCAGCTGCGTGATTAGTGCCTGCTCAGGACCGGGTTAGGAGCCGGCTGAGTGACGTGATTAGAGTCTGCTTAGCCACTTCATTACAGTCTGCTCAGCTCCATGATTATTTCCTGCTAAGCTGCGTGATTCCTGCCTGCTCAGCTTCTTGATTATTGCCTGCGGAGCTGCGTGATTCCTGTCTGCTCAGCTTCTTGATTATTGTCTGCTGAGCTGCGTGATTCCTGCCTGCTCAGCTTCTTGAAAATTGCCTGATGAGCTGCGTGATTCCTGCTTGCTCAGCTTCTTGATATTTGCTGGCTGAGCTGCGTGATTCCTGCTTGATCAACTCCATATTTATTGCCTGCTGAGCTGCGTGATTCCTGCCTGATCAGCTTATTGATTATTGCCTGCTGAGCTGCGTGATTCCTGACTGCTCAGCTCCATAATTTTTGCCTGCTGAGCTGCGTGATTCCTGCCTGATCAGCTTATTGATTATTGCCTGCTGAGCTGCGTGATTCCTGACTGCTCAGCTCCATAGTTATTGCCTGCTGAGCTGTGTGATTCCTGCTTGCTCAACTTCTTGATTATTGCCTTCAGAGCTGCGTGATTCCTGCTTGATCAGCTCCACATTTATTGCCTGCTGAGCTGCGAGATTCCTGCCGGCTCAGCTTCTTGATTATTGCCTTCGGAGCTGCGTGATTCCTGCTTGCTCAGTTCCATTTTTATTGCCTGCTGAGCTGCGTGATTCTTGCTTGATCAGCTCCATATTTACTGCCTGCTGAGCGCGTGATTCCTGCTTGTTCAGCTCCATGATTATTGCCTGCTGAGCTGCGTGATTCCTGCTTGCTCAGCTCGATGATTATTGCCTGCTGAGCTGCGTGATTCCTGCTTGCTCAGCTCCATGATTATTGCCTGCTTAGCTGCGTGATTCCTGCCTGCTCAGCTTCTTGAAAATTGCCTGCTGAGCTGCGTGATTCCTGCTTGCTCATCTCCATGATTATTGCTTGCTGAGCTGTGTAATTAATGCCTGCTCAGTCCCGAGAGAGGAGCCGGCTGTATCACGTGATTAGAGTCTGCTTATCCAGTTTATTACAGCCTTCAGCTCCAATTATTATTGCCTGCTAAGTTGCGTGATTCCTGCCTGCTCAGGTCTGTGAGTATTGCCTGCTGAGTTGCGTGATTCCTGCCTGCTCAGCTCCATGATTATTGCCTGCTGAACTGCATGATTCCTGCTTGCTCAGCTCCATGATTATTGCCTGCTGTGCTTCGTGATTCCTGCTTGCTCAGCTCCATGAGTATTGTCTGCTAAGCTGCGTGATTCCTGCCTGCTCAGCTTCTTGATTATTGCCTGCTGAGCTGCGTGATTCCTCTCTGCTCAGCTTCTTGATTATTGCCTGCTGAGCTGCGTGATTCCTGCCGGCTCAACTTCTTGATTCTTGCCTGTTGAGCTGCGTGATTCCTGCCGGCTCAACCTCTTGATTATTGCCTGCTGAGGTGCGTGATTCCTGCCTGATCAGCTTATTGATTATTGCCTGCTGAGCTGCGTGATTCTGACTGCTCAGCTCCATAGTTATTGCCTGCTGAGCTGCGTGATTCTTGCTTGCTCAACTTCTTGATTATTGCCTTCGGAGCTGCGTGATTCCTGCTTGCTCAGCTCCATTTTTATTGCCTGCTGAGCTGCGTGATTCTTGCTTGCTCAGCTCCATGACTATTGCCTGCTGAGCTGCGTGATTTCTGCTTGATCAGCTCCATATTTATTGCCTGCTGAGCTGCGTGATTCCTGCCTGCTCAGGTCCGTGAGTATTGCCTGCTGAGCTGCGTGATTCCTGCTTGATCAGCTCCATATTTATTGCCTGCTGAGCTGCGTGATTCCTGCCTGCTCATCTTCGTGATTATTGCATGCTGAGCTGCGTGATTCCTGCTTGCTCAGCTCCATATTTATTGCCTGCTGAGCTGCGTGATTCCTGCTTGCTCATCTCCATGATTATTGCCTGCTGAGCTGCGTGATTCCTGCTTGTTCAGCTCCATGATTATTGCCTGCTGAGAAGCGTGATTCCTGCCTGCTCAACTTCTTGATTATTGCATGCTGAGCTTCGTGATTCCTGCTTCCTCAGCTCCATGATTATTGCCTGCTGAGCTGCGTGATTCCTGCTTGCTCAGCTCCATATTTATTGCCTGCTTAGCAGCGTGATTCCTGCTTGCTCATCTCCATGATTATTCACTGCTGAGCTGCGTGATTCCTGCTTGCTCATCTCCATGATTATTGCCTGCTGAGCTGCGTGATTCATGCTTGCTCAGCTCCATGATTATTGCCTGCTGAGCTGCGTGATTCCTGCCTGCTCATCTTTTTGATTATTGCATGCTGAGCTGCGTGATTCCTGCTTGCTCAGCTCCATGATTATTGCCTGCTGAGCTGCGTGATTCCTGCTTGCTCATCTCCATGATTATTGCCTGCTGAGCTGCGTGATTCCAGATTGCTCAGCTCCATGACTATTGCCTGATGTGCTGCGTGATTCCTGCCTGCTCAGCTTTTTGATTATTGCATGCTGAGCTGCATGATTCCTCCTTGCTCAGCTCCATGATTATTGCCTGCTGAGCTGCGTGATTCCTGCTTGCTCAGCTCCTTATTTATTGTCTGCTGAGCTGCCTGATTCCTGCCTGCTCAGCTCCATGATTATTGCCTGCTGAGCTGCGTGATGCCTGCCTGCTCAGCTCCAGGAGTATTGTCTGCTGGGCTGCAAGATTCGTGTCTGCTCAGTCACGGGTGTCAAGCCTGCTGAGTCACGTGTTTAGAGTCTGCTTAGCCACTTAATGGCAGTCTGCTCAGCTCCTTGATTTTTGCCAGCTGAGCTGCGAGATTCGTGCCTGCTCAGCTCCATGAGTATTGCCTGATGAGCTGCATTATTGGTGTCTGCTGAGCTGCACCATTTGTGTCTGCTGAGCTGCACAATTGGTGTCTGCTGAGCTGCCCAAATTTTGTCTGCTCAGTCACGGGTGTAGAGCCTGCTGCGTCTCGTGTTTAGAGTCTGCTTAACCACTTCATTACAGTCTGCTCAGCTCCATGACGATTTCCTGCTCCTCTAAGTGATTAGTGCCCTCTTAGCCACGTGATTAGTGCCTGCTCAGCTCTTTGATTATTGCCTCCTGAGGCACGTGACCAGTGCATGATAGCCACGTGATCAGCGCCTCTCAGTCATGTGATCAGCGCCTCTCAGTCACGTGATCAGCGCCTCTCAGTCACATGATGAGTGCATACTCAGTCACGTGATCAGTGCCTCTCAGTCACGTGATCTGTGCCTCTCAGTCACGTGATCAGTGCATGCTCAGTCACATGATCAGTGCATGCTCAGCCACGTGATCAGGGCCTGCTCAGTCACGTTATCAGGGCCTGCTGAATCAAGGGATTAGCGCTTGCTCAGCTGCATGATTAATCCCTGTTCAGCTGCGTAACTCGTGCCTGATCAGCTGTGTGATTAGTCCCTGCTCAGCTGCGTGATTAGTGCCTGCTCAGGACCGGGTTAGGAGCCGGCTGAGTGACGTGATTAGAGTCTGCTTAGCCACTTCATTACAGTCTGCTCAGCTCCATGATTATTTCCTGCTAAGCTGCGTGATTCCTGCCTGCTCAGCTTCTTGATTATTGCCTGCGGAGCTGCGTGATTCCTGTCTGCTCAGCTTCTTGATTATTGTCTGCTGAGCTGCGTGATTCCTGCCTGCTCAGCTTCTTGAAAATTGCCTGATGAGCTGCGTGATTCCTGCTTGCTCAGCTTCTTGATATTTGCTGGCTGAGCTGCGTGATTCCTGCTTGATCAACTCCATATTTATTGCCTGCTGAGTTGCGTGATTCCTGCCTGATCAGCTTATTGATTATTGCCTGCTGAGCTGCGTGATTCCTGACTGCTCAGCTCCATAATTTTTGCCTGCTGAGCTGCGTGATTCCTGCCTGATCAGCTTATTGATTATTGCCTGCTGAGCTGCGTGATTCCTGACTGCTCAGCTCCATAATTTTTGCCTGCTGAGCTGCGTGATTCCTGCCTGATCAGCTTATTGATTATTGCCTGCTGACCTGCGTGATTCCTGACTGCTCATCCCCATAGTTATTGCCTGCTGAGCTGCGTGATTCTGGCTTGCTCAACTTCTTGATTATTGCCTTCGGAGCTGCGTGATTCCTGCTTGCTCAGCTCCATTTTTATTGCCTACTGAGCTGCGTGATTCTTGCTTGCTCAGCTCCATGACTATTGCCTGCTGAGCTGCGTGATTCCTGCTTAATCAGCTCCATATTTATTGCCTGCTGAGCTGCGTGATTCCTGCCTGCTCAGGTCCGTGAGTATTGCCTGCTGAGCTGCGTGATTCCTGCTTGCTCAGCTCCTTGATTATTGCCTGCTGAGCTGCGTGATTCCTGCTTGATCAGCTCCATATTTATTGCCTGCTGAGCTGCGTGATTCCTGCCTGCTCAGCTTCTTGATTATTGCCTGCTGAGCTGCGTGATTCCTGCTTGCTCAGCTCCTTGATATTTGCTGGCTGAGCTGCGTGATTCCTTCCTGCTCAGCTTCTTGATTTTTGCCTGCTGAGCTGTGTGATTCCTGCTTGCTCAGCTCCATGAGTATTGCCTGATGAGCTGCATGATTGGTGTCTTCTGAGCTGCACCATTTGTGTCTGCTGAGCTGTACAATTGGTGTCTTCTGAGCTGCCCAAATTGTGTCTGTCCAGTCACGGGTGTAGATCCTGCTGTGTCACGTGTTTAGAGTCTGCTTAACCACTTCATTACAGTTTGCTCAGCTCCATGACGATTTCCTGCTCCTCTCCGTGATTAGTGCCCTCTTAGCCAAGTGATTAGTGCCTGCTCAGCTCTTGAATTATTGCCTCCTGAAGCACGTGATCAGTGCATGATAGCCACGTGATCAGCGCCTCTCAGTCACATGATCAGCGCCTCTCAGTCACGTAATCAGCGCCTTATAGTCACGTGATCATTGCATGCTCAGTCACGTGATCAGAGCCTCTCAGTCACGGGATCAGTGCCTCTCCGTCACGTGATCATTGCATGCTCATTCACATGATCAGTGCATGCTCAGCCACGGGATCAGGGCCTGCTCAGTCACGTGATCAGGGCCTCCTGAATCAAGTGATTAGCGCTTGCTCAGCTGCATGATTAATCCCTGCTCAGCTGCGTGATTAGTGCCTGCTCAGGACCCGGTTAGGAGCCGGCTGAGTCACGTGATTAGAGTCTGCTTAGCCACTTCATTACAGTCTGCTCAGCTCCATGATTATTGCCTGCTAAGCTGCGTGATTCTTGTCTGCTCAGCTTCTTGATTATTGCCTGCTGAGCTGCGGGATTCCTGCCGGCTCAGGTTCTTGATTATTGCCTTCGGAGCTGCGTGATTCCTGCTTGCTCAGTTCCATTTTTATTGCCTGCTGAGCTGCGTGATTCTTGCTTGATCAGCTCCATATTTACTGCCTGCTGAGCTGCGTGATTCCTGCCTGCTCAGGTCCGTGAGTATTGCCTGCTGAGCTGCGTGATTCCTGCTGGCTCAGCTCCTTGATTACTGCCTGCTGAGCGCGTGATTCCTGCTTGTTCAGCTCCATGATTATTGCCTGCTGAGCTGCGTGATTCCTGCTTGCTCAGCTCGATGATTATTGCCTGCTGAGCTGCGTGATTCCTGCTTGCTCAGCTCCATGATTATTGCCTGCTTAGCTGCATGATTCCTGCCTGCTCAGCTTCTTGAAAATTGCCTGCTGAGCTGCGTGATTCCTGCTTGCTCATCTCCATGATTATTGCTTGCTGAGCTGTGTAATTAATGCCTGCTCAGTCCCGAGAGAGGAGCCGGCTGAATCACGTGATTAGAGTCTGCTTATCCAGTTCATTACAGCCTTCAGCTCCAATTATTATTGCCTGCTAAGTTGCGTGATTCCTGCCTGCTCAGGTCTGTGAGTATTGCCTGCTGAGTTGCGTGATTCCTGCCTGCTCAGCTCCATGATTATTGCCTGCTGAACTGCATGATTCCTGCTTGCTCAGCTCCATGATTATTGCCTGCTGAGCTGCGTGATTCCTGCTTGCTCAGCTCCATGATTATTGCCTGCTGAGCTGCGTGATTCCTGCCTGCTCAGCTTCTTGATTATTGCCTGCTGAGCTGCGTGATTCCTGCTCTGCTCAGCTTCTTGATTATTGCCTGCTGAGCTGCGTGATTCCTGCGGCTCAACTTCTTGATTCTTGCCTGTTGAGGTGCGTGATTCCTGCCTGATCAGCTTATTGATTATTGCCTGCTGAGCTGCGTGATTCCTGCCTGCTCAGCTTCTTGATTATTGCCTGCTGAGCTGCGTGATTCCTGCCTGCTCAGCTTCTTGATTATTGCCTGCTGAGCTGCGTGATTCCTGACTGCTCAGCTCCATAGTTATTGCCTGCTGAGCTGCGTGATTCTGCTTGCTCAGCTCCATGATTATTGCCTGCTGAGCTGCGTGATTCCTGCTTGATCAGCTCCATATTTATTGCCTGCTGAGCTGCGTGATTCCTGCCTGCTCAGCTCCTTGATTATTGCCTGCTGAGCTGCGTGATTCCTGCTTGATCAGCTCCATATTTATTGCCTGCTGAGCTGCGTGATTCCTGCTTGCTCATCTCCATGATTATTGCCTGCTGAGCTGCGTGATTCCTGCTTGTTCAGCTCCATGATTATTGCCTGCTGAGATGCGTGATTCCTGCCTGCTCAACTTCTTGATTATTGCATGCTGAGCTTCGTGATTCCTGCTTGCTCAGCTCCATGATTATTGCCTGCTGAGCTGCGTGATTCCTGCTTGCTCAGCTCCATATTTATTGCCTGCTTAGCAGCGTGATTCCTGCTTGCTCATCTCCATGATTATTCACTGCTGAGCTGCGTGATTCCTGCTTGCTCATCTCCATGATTATTGCCTGCTGAGCTGCGTGATTCCTGCTTGCTCAGCTCCATGATTATTGCCTGCTGAGCTGCGTGATTCCTGCCTGCTCAGCTTTTTGATTATTGCATGCTGAGCTGCGTGATTCCTGCTTGCTCAGCTCCATGATTATTGCCTGCTGAGCTGCGTGATTCCTGCTTGCTCATCTCCATGTTTATTGCCTGCTGAGCTGCGTGATTCCAGATTGCTCAGCTCCATGACTATTGCCTGTTGTGCTGCGTGATTCCTGCCTGCTCAGCTTTTTGATTATTGCATGCTGAGCTGCGTGATTCCTGCTTGCTCAGCTTCATGATTATTGCCTGCTGAGCTGCGTGATTCCTGCTTGCTCAGCTCCTTATTTATTGTCTGCTGAGCTGCCTGATTCCTGCTTGGTCATCTCCATGATTATTGCCTGCTAAGCTGCGTGATTCCTGCCTGTTCAGCTTTTTGATTATTGCATGCTGAGCTGCGTGATTCCTGCTTGCTCAGCTCCATGATTATTGCCTGCTGAGATGCGTGATTCCTGCTTGCTCATCTCCATGATTATTGCCTGCTGAGCTGCGTGATTCCAGATTGCTCAGCTCCATGACTATTGCCTGATGTGCTGCGTGATTCCTGCCTGCTCAGCTTTTTGATTATTGCATGCTGAGCTGCGTGATTCCTGCTTGCTCAGCTCCATGATTATTGCCTGCTGAGCTGCGTGATTCCTGCTTGCTCAGCTCCTTATTTATTGTCTGCTGAGCTGCCTGATTCCTGCCTGCTAAGCTCCATGATTATTGCCTGCTGAGCTGCGTGATGCCTGCCTGCTCAGCTCCAGGAGTATTGTCTGCTGGGCTGCAAGATTCGTGTCTGCTCAGTCACGGGTGTCAAGCCTGCTGAGTCACGTGTTTAGAGTCTGCTTAGCCACTTAATGGCAGTCTGCTCAGCTCCTTGATTTTTGCCAGCTGAGCTGCGAGATTCGTGCCTGCTCAGCTCCATGAGTATTGCCTGATGAGCTGCATTATTGGTGTCTGCTGAGCTGCACCATTTGTGTCTGCTGAGCTGCACAATTGGTGTCTGCTGAGCTGCCCAAATTTTGTCTGCTCAGTCACGGGTGTAGAGCCTGCTGCGTCTCGTGTTTAGAGTCTGCTTAACCACTTCATTACAGTCTGCTCAGCTCCATGACGATTTCCTGCTCCTCTAAGTGATTAGTGCCCTCTTAGCCACGTGATTAGTGCCTGCTCAGCTCTTTGATTATTGCCTCCTGAGGCACGTGACCAGTGCATGATAGCCACGTGATCAGCGCCTCTCAGTCACGTGATCAGCGCCTCTCAGTCACATGATGAGTGCATACTCAGTCACGTGATCAGTGCCTCTCAGTCACGTGATCTGTGCCTCTCAGTCACGTGATCAGTGCATGCTCAGTCACATGATCAGTGCATGCTCAGCCACGTGATCAGGGCCTGCTCAGTCACGTTATCAGGGCCTGCTGAATCAAGGGATTAGCGCTTGCTCAGCTGCATGATTAATCCCTGTTCAGCTGCGTAACTCGTGCCTGATCAGCTGTGTGATTAGTCCCTGCTCAGCTGCGTGATTAGTGCCTGCTCAGGACCGGGTTAGGAGCCGGCTGAGTGACGTGATTAGAGTCTGCTTAGCCACTTCATTACAGTCTGCTCAGCTCCATGATTATTGCCTGCTAAGCTGCGTGATTCTTGTCTGCTCAGCTTCTTGATTATTGCCTGCTGAGCTGCGGGATTCCTGCCGGCTCAGTTTCTTGATTATTGCCTTCGGAGCTGCGTGATTCCTGCTTGCTCAGTTCCATTTTTATTGCCTGCTGAGCTGCGTGATTCTTGCTTGATCAGCTCCATATTTACTGCCTGCTGAGCTGCGTGATTCCTGCCTGCTCAGGTCCGTGAGTATTGCCTGCTGAGCTGCGTGATTCCTGCTGGCTCAGCTCCTTGATTACTGCCTGCTGAGCGCGTGATTCCTGCTTGTTCAGCTCCATGATTATTGCCTGCTGAGCTGCGTGATTCCTGCTTGCTCAGCTCGATGATTATTGTCTGCTGAGCTGCGTGATTCCTGCTTGCTCAGCTCCATGATTATTGCCTGCTTAGCTGCGTGATTCCTGCCTGCTCAGCTTCTTGAAAATTAGCTGCTGAGCTGCTTGATTCCTGCTTGCTCATCTCCATGATTATTGCTTGCTGAGCTGTGTAATTAATGCCTGCTCAGTCCCGAGAGGAGCCGGCTGAATCACGTGATTAGAGTCTGCTTATCCAGTTCATTACAGCCTTCCGCTCCAATTATTATTGCCTGCTAAGTTGCGTGATTCCTGCCTGCTCAGGTCTGTGAGTATTGCCTGCTGAGTTGCGTGATTCCTGCCTGCTCAGCTCCATGATTATTGCCTGCTGAACTGCATGATTCCTGCTTGCTCAGCTCCATGATTATTGCCTGCTGTGCTTCGTGATTCCTGCTTGCTCAGCTCCATGATTATTGTCTGCTAAGCTGCGTGATTCCTGCCTGCTCAGCTTCTTGATTATTGCCTGCTGAGCTGCGTGATTCCTCTCTGCTCAGCTTCTTGATTATTGCCTGCTGAGCTGCGTGATTCCTGCCGGCTCAACTTCTTGATTCTTGCCTGTTGAGCTGCGTGATTCCTGCCTGATCAGCTTATTGATTATTGCCTGCTGAGCTGCGTGATTCCTGCCGGCTCAACCTCTTGATTATTGCCTGCTGAGCTGCGTGATTCCTGTCTGCTCAGCTTCTTGATTATTGCCTGCTGAGCTGCGTGATTCCTGACTGCTCAGCTCCATAGTTATTGCCTGCTGAGCTGCGTGATTCTTGCTTGCTCAGCTCGATGATTATTGCCTGCTGAGCTGCGTGATTTCTGCTTGATCAGCTCCATATTTATTGCCTGCTGAGCTGCGTGATTCCTGCCTGCTCAGGTCCGTGAGTATTGCCTGCTGAGCTGCGTGATTCCTGCTTGATCAGCTCCATATTTATTGCCTGCTGAGCTGCGTGATTCCTGCTTGCTCATCTCCATGATTATTGCCTGCTGAGCTGCGTGATTCCTGCTTGTTCAGCTCCATTATTATTGCCTGCTGAGATGCGTGATTCCTGCCTGCTCAACTTCTTGATTATTACATGCTGAGCTTCGTGATTCCTGCTTCCTCAGCTCCATGATTATTGCCTGCTGAGCTTCGGGATTCCTGCTTGCTCAGCTCCATATTTATTGCCTGCTTAGCAGCGTGATTCCTGCTTGCTCATCTCCATGATTATTCACTGCTGAGCTGCGTGATTCCTGCTTGCTCATCTCCATGATTATTGCCTGCTGAGCTGCGTGATTCCTGCTTGCTCAGCTGCATGATTATTGCCTGCTGAGCTGCGTGATTCCTGCCTGCTCAGCTTTTTGATTATTGCATGCTGAGATGCGTGATTCCTGCTTGCTCAGCTCCATGATTATTGCCTCCTGAGATGCGTGATTCCTGCTTGCTCATCTCCATGATTATTGCCTGCTGAGCTGCGTGATTCCAGATTGCTCAGCTCCATGACTATTGACTGATGTGCTGTGTGATTCCTGCCTGCTCAGCTTTTTGATTATTGCATGCTGAGCTGCGTGATTCCTGCTTGCTCAGCTCCTTATTTATTGTCTGCTGAGCTGCCTGATTCCTGCTTGGTCGTCTCCATGATTATTGCCTGCTAAGCTGCGTGATTCCTGCCTGTTCAGCTTTTTGATTATTGCATGCTGAGCTGCGTGATTCCTGCTTGCTCAGCTCCATGATTATTGCCTGCTGAGATGCGTGATTCCTGCTTGCTCATCTCCATGATTATTGTCTGCTGAGCTGCGTGATTCCAGATTGCTCAGCTCCATGACTATTGCCTGATGTGCTGCGTGATTCCTGCCTGCTCAGCTTTTTGATTATTGCATGCTGAGCTGCGTGATTCCTGCTTGCTCAGCTCCATGATTATTGCCTGCTGAGCTGCGTGATTCCTGCTTGCTCAGCTCCTTATTTATTGTCTTCTGAGCTGCCTGATTCCTGCCTGCTCAGCTCCATGATTATTGCCTGCTGAGCTGCGTGATGCCTGCCTGCTCAGCTCCAGGAGTATTGTCTGCTGGGCTGCAAGATTCGTGTCTGCTCAGTCACGGGTGTCAAGCCTGCTGAGTCACGTGTTTAGAGTCTGCTTAGCCACTTAATGGCAGTCTGCTCAGCTCCTTGATTTTTGCCAGCTGAGCTGCGAGATTCGTGCCTGCTCAGCTCCATGAGTATTGCCTGATGAGCTGCATTATTGGTGTCTGCTGAGCTGCACCATTTGTGTCTGCTGAGCTGCACAATTGGTGTCTGCTGAGCTGCCCAAATTTTGTCTGCTCAGTCACGGGTGTAGAGCCTGCTGCGTCTCGTGTTTAGAGTCTGCTTAACCACTTCATTACAGTCTGCTCAGCTCCATGACGATTTCCTGCTCCTCTAAGTGATTAGTGCCCTCTTAGCCACGTGATTAGTGCCTGCTCAGCTCTTTGATTATTGCCTCCTGAGGCACGTGACCAGTGCATGATAGCCACGTGATCAGCGCCTCTCAGTCATGTGATCAGCGCCTCTCAGTCACGTGATCAGCGCCTCTCAGTCACATGATGAGTGCATACTCAGTCACGTGATCAGTGCCTCTCAGTCACGTGATCTGTGCCTCTCAGTCACGTGATCAGTGCATGCTCAGTCACATGATCAGTGCATGCTCAGCCACGTGATCAGGGCCTGCTCAGTCACGTTATCAGGGCCTGCTGAATCAAGGGATTAGCGCTTGCTCAGCTGCATGATTAATCCCTGTTCAGCTGCGTAACTCGTGCCTGATCAGCTGTGTGATTAGTCCCTGCTCAGCTGCGTGATTAGTGCCTGCTCAGGACCGGGTTAGGAGCCGGCTGAGTGACGTGATTAGAGTCTGCTTAGCCACTTCATTACAGTCTGCTCAGCTCCATGATTATTTCCTGCTAAGCTGCGTGATTCCTGCCTGCTCAGCTTCTTGATTATTGCCTGCGGAGCTGCGTGATTCCTGTCTGCTCAGCTTCTTGATTATTGCCTGCTGAGCTGCGTGATTCCTGCCTGCTCAGCTTCTTGAAAATTGCCTGATGAGCTGCGTGATTCCTGCTTGCTCAGCTTCTTGATATTTGCTGGCTGAGCTGCGTGATTCCTGCTTGATCAACTCCATATTTATTGCCTGCTGAGTTGCGTGATTCCTGCCTGATCAGCTTATTGATTATTGCCTGCTGAGCTGCGTGATTCCTGACTGCTCAGCTCCATAATTTTTGCCTGCTGAGCTGCGTGATTCCTGCCTGATCAGCTTATTGATTATTGCCTGCTGAGCTGCGTGATTCCTGACTGCTCAGCTCCATAGTTATTGCCTGCTGAGCTGTGTGATTCCTGCTTGCTCAACTTCTTGATTATTGCCTTCAGAGCTGCGTGATTCCTGCTTGATCAGCTCCACATTTATTGCCTGCTGAGCTGTGTGATTCCTGCTTGCTCAACTTCTTGATTATTGCCTTCAGAGCTGCGTGATTCCTGCTTGATCAGCTCCACATTTATTGCCTGCTGAGCTGCGTGATTCCTGCCTGCTCAGCTTCTTGATTATTGCCTTCAGAGCTGCGTGATTCCTGCTTGCTCAGCTCCATATTTACTGCCTGCTGAGCTGCGTGATTCCTGCCTGCTCAGGTCCGTGAGTATTGCCTGCTGAGCTGCGTGATTCCTGCTGGCTCAGCTCCTTGATTACTGCCTGCTGAGCGCGTGATTCCTGCTTGTTCAGCTCCATGATTATTGCCTGCTGAGCTGCGTGATTCCTGCTTGCTCAGCTCGATGATTATTGCCTGCTGAGCTGCGTGATTCCTGCTTGCTCAGCTCCATGATTATTGCCTGCTTAGCTGCGTGATTCCTGCCTGCTCAGCTTCTTGAAAATTGCCTGCTGAGCTGCGTGATTCCTGCTTGCTCGTCTCCATGATTATTGCTTGCTGAGCTGTATAATTAATGCCTGCTCAGTCCCGAGAGAGGAGCCGGCTGAATCACGTGATTAGAGTCTGCTTATCCAGTTCATTACAGCCTTCAGCTCCAATTATTATTGCCTGCTAAGTTTGCGTGATTCCTGCCTGCTCAGGTCTATGATTATTGCCTGCTGAGCTGCGTGATTCCAGATTGACTCAGCTCCATGACTATTGCCTGATGTGCTGCGTGATTCCTGCCTGCTCAGCTTTTTGATTATTGCATGCTGAGCTGCGTGATTCCTGCTGCTCAGCTCCATGATTATTGCCTGCTGAGCTGCGTGATTCCTGCTTGCTCAGCTCCTTATTTATTGTCTGCTGAGCTGCCTGATTCCTGCCTGCTCAGCTCCATGATTATTGCCTGCTGAGCTGCGTGATTCCTGCCTGCTCAGCTCCAGGAGTATTGTCTGCTGGGCTGCAAGATTCGTGTCTGCTCAGTCACGGGTGTCAAGCCTGCTGAGTCACGTGTTTAGAGTCTGCTTAAGCCACTTAATGGCAGTCTGCTCAGCTCCTTGATTTTTGCCAGCTGAGCTGCGAGATTCGTGCCTGCTCAGCTCCATGAGTATTGCCTGATGAGCTGCATTATTGGTGTCTGCTGAGCTGCACCATTTGTGTCTGCTGAGCTGCACAATTGGTGTCTGCTGAGCTGCCCAAATTTTGTCTGCTCAGTCACGGGTGTAGAGCCTGCTGCGTCTCGTGTTTAGAGTCTGCTTAACCACTTCATTACAGTCTGCTCAGCTCCATGACGATTTCCTGCTCCTCTAAGTGATTAGTGCCCTCTTAGCCACGTGATTAGTGCCTGCTCAGCTCTTTGATTATTGCCTCCTGAGGCACGTGACCAGTGCATGATAGCCACGTGATCAGCGCCTCTCAGTCATGTGATCAGCGCCTCTCAGTCACGTGATCAGCGCCTCTCAGTCACATGATGAGTGCATACTCAGTCACGTGATCAGTGCCTCTCAGTCACGTGATCTGTGCCTCTCAGTCACGTGATCAGTGCATGCTCAGTCACATGATCAGTGCATGCTCAGCCACGTGATCAGGGCCTGCTCAGTCACGTTATCAGGGCCTGCTGAATCAAGGGATTAGCGCTTGCTCAGCTGCATGATTAATCCCTGTTCAGCTGCGTAACTCGTGCCTGATCAGCTGTGTGATTAGTCCCTGCTCAGCTGCGTGATTAGTGCCTGCTCAGGACCGGGTTAGGAGCCGGCTGAGTGACGTGATTAGAGTCTGCTTAGCCACTTCATTACAGTCTGCTCAGCTCCATGATTATTTCCTGCTAAGCTGCGTGATTCCTGCCTGCTCAGCTTCTTGATTATTGCCTGCGGAGCTGCGTGATTCCTGTCTGCTCAGCTTCTTGATTATTGTCTGCTGAGCTGTGTGATTCCTGCCTGCTCAGCTTCTTGAAAATTGCCTGATGAGCTGCGTGATTCCTGCTTGCTCAGCTTCTTGATATTTGCTGGCTGAGCTGCGTGATTCCTGCTTGATCAACTCCATATTTATTGCCTGCTGAGCTGCGTGATTCCTGCCTGCTCAGCTCCATGAATATTGCCTGATGAGCTGCATGATTTGTGTCTGCTGAGCTGTACAATTGGTGTCTGCTGAGCTGCCCAAATTGTGTCTGCTCAGTCATGGGTGTAGAGCCTGTTGCGTCCCGTGTTTAGAGTCTGCTTAACCACTTCATTACAGTCTGCTCAGCTCCATGACGATTTCCTGCCTCTCTCCGTGATTAGTGCCCTCTTAGCCAAGTGATTAGTGCCTGCTCAGCTCTTGGATTATTGCCTCCTGAAGCACGTGATCAGTGCATGATAGGCACGTGATCAGCGCCTCTCAGTCACGTGATCAGTGCATGCTCAGTCACGTGATCAGTGCATGCTCAGTCACGTGATCAGTGCCTCTCAGTCACGTGATCATTGCATGATAATTCACATGATCAGTGCATGCACAGTCACGTGATCAGGGCCTGCTCAGTCACGTGATCAGTGCCTCTCAGTCACGTGATCAGTGCATGCTCAGTCACGTGATCAGTGCCTCTCAGTCACGTGATCAGTGCCTCTCAGTCACGTGATCAGTGCCTCTCAGTCACGTGATCAGTGCATGCTCAGTCACGTGATCAGTGCATGCTCAGCCACGTGATCAGGGCCTGCTCAGTCACGTGATCGGGGTCTGCTGAATCAAGGGATTAGCGCTTGCTCAGCTGCATGCTTAATCCCTGCTCAGCTGCGTGACTCGTGCCTGATCAGCTGTGTGATTAGTCCCTGCTCAGCTGCGTGATTAGTGCCTGCTCAAGACCGGGTTAGGAGCCGGCTGAGTGACGTGATTAGAGTCTGCTTAGCCACTTCATGACAGTCTGCTCAGCTCCATGATTATTGCCTGCTAAGCTGCGTGATTCCTGCCTGCTCAGCTTCTTGATTATTGCCTGCTGAGCTGCGTGATTCCTGCTTGCTCAGCTCCATATTTATTGCCTGCTGAGCTGCGTGATTCCTGCCTGCTCAGCTTCTTGATTATTGCATGCTGAGCTGCGTGATTCCTGTTTGCTCAGCTCCATGATTATTGCCTGCTGAGCTGCGTGATTCCTGCTTGCTCAGCTCCATGATTTTTGCTTGCTGAGCTGCATAATAAGTGCCTGCTCAGTCCCCAGAGAGGAGCCGGCTGAATCACGTGATTAGAGTCTGCTTATCCAGTTCATTACAGCCTTCAGCTCCAATTATTATTGCCTGCTAAGTTGCGTGATTCCTGCCTGCTCAGGTCCGTGAGTATTGCCTGCTGTGCTTCGTGATTCCTGCTTGCTCAGCTCCATGATTATTGTCTGCTAAGCTGCGTGATTCCTGCCTGCTCAGCTTCTTGATTATTGCCTGCTGAGCTGCGTGATTCCTCTCTGCTCAGCTTCTTGATTATTGCCTGCTGAGCTGCGTGATTCCTGCCGGCTCAACTTCTTGATTCTTGCCTGTTGAGGTGCGTGATTCCTGCCTGATCAGCTTATTGATTATTGCCTGCTGAGCTGCGTGATTCCTGCCGGCTCAACCTCTTGATTATTGCCTGCTGAGCTGCGTGATTCCTGTCTGCTCAGCTTCTTGATTATTGCCTGCTGAGCTGCGTGATTCCTGACTGCTCAGCTCCATAGTTATTGCCTGCTGAGCTGCGTGATTCTTGCTTGCTCAGCTCGATGATTATTGCCTGCTGAGCTGCGTGATTTCTGCTTGATCAGCTCCATATTTATTGCCTGCTGAGCTGTGTGATTCCTGCCTGCTCAGGTCCGTGAGTATTGCCTGCTGAGTTGCGTGATTCCTGCCAGCTCAGCTCCATGATTATTGCCTGCTGAGCTGCGCGATTCCTGACTGCTAGCTTCTTGATTATTGGCTGCTGAGCTGCCTGATTCCTGCCTGCTCTGCTTCTTGATTATTGCCTGCTGAGCTGCGTGATTCCTGCTTGCTCAGCTCCAGGATTATTGCCTGCTGAGCTGCGTGATTCGTGCCTGCTCAGCTCCTTGATTACTGTCTGCTGAGCTGCGTGATTCCTGCCTGCTCAGCTCCAGGAGTATTGTCTGCTGGGCTGCAAGATTCGTGTCTGCTCAGTCACGGGTGTCAAGCCTGCTGAGTCACGTGTTTAGAGTCTGCTTAGCCACTTAATGGCAGTCTGCTCAGCTCCTTGATTTTTGCCAGCTGAGCTGCGAGATTCGTGCCTGCTCAGCTCCTTGATCTTTGCCTGCTGAGCTGTGTGATTCCTGCCTGCTCAGCTCCATGAGTATTGCCTGCTGAGCTGCATGATTGGTGTCTGCTGAGCTGCACCATTGGTGTCTGCTGAGCTGCCCAAATTGTGTCTGCTCAGTCACGGGTGTAGAGCCTGCTGCGTCACGTGTTTAGAGTCTGCTTAACCACTTCATTACAGTTTGCTCAGCTCCTTGACGATTTCCTGCTCCTCTCCGTGATTAGTGCCCTCTTAGCCAAGTGATTAGTGCCTGCTCAGCTCTTTGATTATTGCCTCCTGAAGCACGTGATCAGTGCATGATAGCCACGTGATCAGCGCCTCTCAGTCACGTGATCAGCGCCCCTCAGTCACGTGATCAGCGCCTCTCAGTCACGTGATCAGTGCCTCTCAGTCACGTGATCAGTGCATGCTCAGTCACGTGATCAGTGCCTCTCAGTCACGTGATCAATGCCTCTCAGTCACGTGATCAGTGCCTCTCAGTCACGTGATCAGTGCATGCTCAGTCACGTGATCAGTGCATGCTCAGCCACGTGATCAGGGCCTGCTCAGTCACGTGATCAGGGTCTGCTGAATCAAGGGATTAGCGCTTGCTCAGCTGCATGCTTAATCCCTGCTCAGCTGCGTGACTCGTGCCTGATCAGCTGTGTGATTAGTCCCTGCTCAGCTGCGTGATTAGTGCCTGCTCAAGACCGGGTTAGGAGCCGGCTGAGTGACGTGATTAGAGTCTGCTTAGCCACTTCATTACAGTCTGCTCAGCTCCATGATTATTTCCTGCTAAGCTGCGTGATTCGTGCCTGCTCAGCTCCTTGATTACTGTCTGCTGAGCTGCGTGATTCCTGCCTGCTCAGCTCCAGGAGTATTGTCTGCTGGGCTGCAAGATTCGTGTCTGCTCAGTCACGGGTGTCAAGCCTGCTGAGTCACGTGTTTAGAGTCTGCTTAACCACTTAATGGCAGTCTGCTCAGCTCCTTGATTTTTGCCAGCTGAGCTGCGAGATTCGTGCCTGCTCAGCTCCTTGATCTTTGCCTGCTGAGCTGTGTGATTCCTGCCTGCTCAGCTCCATGAGTATTGCCTGCTGAGCTGCATGATTGGTGTCTGCTGAGCTGCACCATTGGTGTCTGCTGAGCTGCACCATTGGTGTCTGCTGAGCTGTCCAAATTGTGTCTGCTCAGTCACGGTTGTAGAGCCTGCTGCGTCCCGTGTTTAGAGTCTGCTTAACGACTTCATTACAGTTTGCTCAGCTCCTTGACGATTTCCTGCTCCTCTCCGTGATTAGTGCCCTCTTAGCCAAGTGATTAGTGCCTGCTCAGCTCTTTGATTATTGCCTCCTGAAGCACGTGATCAGTGCATGATAGCCACGTGATCAGCGCCTCTCAGTCACGTGATCAGCGCCCCTCAGTCACGTGATCAGCGCCTCTCAGTCACGTGATCAGTGCCTCTCAGTCACGTGATCAGTGCATGCTCAGTCACGTGATCAGTGCCTCTCAGTCACGTGATCAGTGCCTCTCAGTCACGTGATCAGTGCATGCTCAGTCACGTGATCAGTGCATGCTCAGCCACGTGATCAGGGCCTGCTCAGTCACGTGATCAGGGTCTGCTGAATCAAGGGATTAGCGCTTGCTCAGCTGCATGCTTAATCCCTGCTCAGCTGCGTGACTCGTGCCTGATCAGCTGTGTGATTAGTCCCTGCTCAGCTGCGTGATTAGTGCCTGCTCAAGACCGGGTTAGGAGCCGGCTGAGTGACGTGATTAGAGTCTGCTTAGCCACTTCATTACAGTCTGCTCAGCTCCATGATTATTGCCTGCTAAGCTGCGTGATTCCTGCCTGCTCAGCTTCTTGATTATTGCCTGCTGAGCTGCGTGATTCCTGCTTGCTCAGCTCCATATTTATTGCCTGCTGAGCTGCGTGATTCCTGCCTGCTCAGCTTCTTGATTATTGCATGCTGAGCTGCGTGATTCCTGTTTGCTCAGCTCCATGATTATTGCCTGCTGAGCTGCGTGATTCCTGCTTGCTCAGCTCCATGATTTTTGCTTGCTGAGCTGCATAATAAGTGCCTGCTCAGTCCCCAGAGAGGAGCCGGCTGAATCACGTGATTAGAGTCTGCTTATCCAGTTCATTACAGCCTTCAGCTCCAATTATTATTGCCTGCTAAGTTGCGTGATTCCTGCCTGCTCAGGTCCGTGAGTATTGCCTGCTGAGTTGCGTGATTCCTGCCAGCTCAGCTCCATGATTATTGCCTGCTGAGCTGCGCGATTCCTGACTGCTAGCTTCTTGATTATTGGCTGCTGAGCTGCCTGATTCCTGCCTGCTCTGCTTCTTGATTATTGCCTGCTGAGCTGCGTGATTCCTGCTTGCTCAGCTCCATATTTATTGCCTGCTGAGCTGCGTGATTCCTGCCTGCTCAGCTTCTTGATTATTGCATGCTGAGCTGCGTGATTCCTGCTTGCTCAGCTCCAGGATTATTGCCTGCTGAGCTGCGTGATTCGTGCCTGCTCAGCTCCTTGATTACTGTCTGCTGAGCTGCGTGATTCCTGCCTGCTCAGCTCCAGGAGTATTGTCTGCTGGGCTTCAAGATTCGTGTCTGCTCAGTCACGGGTGTCAAGCCTGCTGAGTCACGTGTTTAGAGTCTGCTTAGCCACTTAATGGCAGTCTGCTCAGCTCCTTGATTTTTGCCAGCTGAGCTGCGAGATTCGTGCCTGCTCAGCTCCTTGATCTTTGCCTGCTGAGCTGTGTGATTCCTGCCTGCTCAGCTCCATGAGTATTGCCTGCTGAGCTGCATGATTGGTGTCTGCTGAGCTGCACCATTTGTGTCTGCTGAGCTGCACCATTGGTGTCTGCTGAGCTGCCCAAATTGTGTCTGCTCAGTCACGGGTGTAGAGCCTGCTGCGTCCCGTGTTTAGAGTCTGCTTAACCACTTCATTACAGTTTGCTCAGCTCCTTGACGATTTCCTGCTCCTCTCCGTGATTAGTGCCCTCTTAGCCAAGTGATTAGTGCCTGCTCAGCTCTTTGATTATTGCCTCCTGAAGCACGTGATCAGTGCATGATAGCCACGTGATCAGCGCCTCTCAGTCACGTGATCAGCGCCCCTCAGTCACGTGATCAGCGCCTCTCAGTCACGTGATCAGTGCCTCTCAGTCACGTGATCAGTGCATGCTCAGTCACGTGATCAGTGCCTCTCAGTCACGTGATCAGTGCCTCTCAGTCACGTGATCAGTGCATGCTCAGTCACGTGATCAGTGCATGCTCAGCCACGTGATCAGGGCCTGCTCAGTCACGTGATCAGGGTCTGCTGAATCAAGGGATTAGCGCTTGCTCAGCTGCATGCTTAATCCCTGCTCAGCTGCGTGACTCGTGCCTGATCAGCTGTGTGATTAGTCCCTGCTCAGCTGCGTGATTAGTGCCTGCTCAAGACCGGGTTAGGAGCCGGCTGAGTGACGTGATTAGAGTCTGCTTAGCCACTTCATTACAGTCTGCTCAGCTCCATGATTATTGCCTGCTAAGCTGCGTGATTCCTGCCTGCTCAGCTTCTTGATTATTGCCTGCTGAGCTGCGTGATTCCTGCTTGCTCAGCTCCATATTTATTGCCTGCTGAGCTGCGTGATTCCTGCCTGCTCAGCTTCTTGATTATTGCATGCTGAGCTGCGTGATTCCTGTTTGCTCAGCTCCATGATTATTGCCTGCTGAGCTGCGTGATTCCTGCTTGCTCAGCTCCATGATTTTTGCTTGCTGAGCTGCATAATAAGTGCCTGCTCAGTCCCCAGAGAGGAGCCGGCTGAATCACGTGATTAGAGTCTGCTTATCCAGTTCATTACAGCCTTCAGCTCCAATTATTATTGCCTGCTAAGTTGCGTGATTCCTGCCTGCTCAGGTCCGTGAGTATTGCCTGCTGAGTTGCGTGATTCCTGCCAGCTCAGCTCCATGATTATTGCCTGCTGAGCTGCGCGATTCCTGACTGCTAGCTTCTTGATTATTGGCTGCTGAGCTGCCTGATTCCTGCCTGCTCTGCTTCTTGATTATTGCCTGCTGAGCTGCGTGATTCCTGCTTGCTCAGCTCCAGGATTATTGCCTGCTGAGCTGCGTGATTCGTGCCTGCTCAGCTCCTTGATTACTGTCTGCTGAGCTGCGTGATTCCTGCCTGCTCAGCTCCAGGAGTATTGTCTGCTGGGCTGCAAGATTCGTGTGTGCTCAGTCACGGGTGTCAAGCCTGCTGAGTCACGTGTTTAGAGTCTGCTTAGCCACTTAATGGCAGTCTGCTCAGCTCCTTGATTTTTGCCAGCTGAGCTGCGAGATTCGTGCCTGCTCAGCTCCTTGATCTTTGCCTGCTGAGCTGTGTGATTCCTGCCTGCTCAGCTCCATGAGTATTGCCTGCTGAGCTGCATGATTGGTGTCTGCTGAGCTGCACCATTGGTGTCTGCTGAGCTGCACCATTGGTGTCTGCTGAGCTGCCCAAATTGTGTCTGCTCAGTCACGGGTGTAGAGCCTGCTGCGTCACGTGTTTAGAGTCTGCTTAACCACTTCATTACAGTTTGCTCAGCTCCTTGACGATTTCCTGCTCCTCTCCGTGATTAGTGCCCTCTTAGCCAAGTGATTAGTGCCTGCTCAGCTCTTTGATTATTGCCTCCTGAAGCACGTGATCAGTGCATGATAGCCACGTGATCAGCGCCTCTCAGTCACGTGATCAGCGCCTCTCAGTCACGTGATCAGCGCCTCTCAGTCACGTGATCAGCGCCTCTCAGTCACGTGATCAGTGCATGCTCAGTCACGTGATCA
Organism: Bos indicus; assembly: GCF_029378745.1. Taxonomy (NCBI): domain Eukaryota; kingdom Metazoa; phylum Chordata; class Mammalia; order Artiodactyla; family Bovidae; genus Bos; species Bos indicus. Next base: position 713,596 of record NW_027223721.1, read on the forward strand.
GTGCCTCTCAGTCACGTGATCAGTGCATGCTCAGTCACGTGATCAGTGCATGCTCAGCCACGTGATCAGGGCCTGCTCAGTCACGTGATCAGGGTCTGCTGAATCAAGGGATTAGCGCTTGCTCAGCTGCATGCTTAATCCCTGCTCAGCTGCGTGACTCGTGCCTGATCAGCTGTGTGATTAGTCCCTGCTCAGCTGCGTGATTAGTGCCTGCTCAGGACCGGGTTAGGAGCCGGCTGAGTCACGTGACTAGATTCTGCTTAGCCACTTCATTACAGTTTGCTCAGCTCCATGATTATTGCCTGCTGAGCTGCGTGATTCCTGTCTGCTCAGCTTCTTGATTATTCCCTACTGAGCTGCGTGATTCCTGCCGGCTCAGCTTCTCTGCTGAGCTGCGTGATTCCTGCCTGCTCAGCTTCTTGATTATTGCCTGCTGAGCTGCGTGATTCCTGCTTGCTCAGCTCCATATTTATTGCCTGCTGAGCTGCGTGATTCCTGCCTGCTCAGCTTCTTGATTATTGCATGCTGAGCTGCGTGATTCCTGTTTGCTCAGCTCCATGATTATTGCCTGCTGAGCTGCGTGATTCCTGCTTGCTCAGCTCCATGATTTTTGCTTGCTGAGCTGCATAATAAGTGCCTGCTCAGTCCCCAGAGAGGAGCCGGCTGAATCACGTGATTAGAGTCTGCTTATCCAGTTCATTACAGCCTTCAGCTCCAATTATTATTGCCTGCTAAGTTGCGTGATTCCTGCCTGCTCAGGTCCGTGAGTATTGCCTGCTGAGTTGCGTGATTCCTGCCAGCTCAGCTCCATGATTATTGCCTGCTGAGCTGCGCGATTCCTGACTGCTAGCTTCTTGATTATTGGCTGCTGAGCTGCCTGATTCCTGCCTGCTCTGCTTCTTGATTATTGCCTGCTGAGCTGCGTGATTCCTGCTTGCTCAGCTCCAGGATTATTGCCTGCTGAGCTGCGTGATTCGTGCCTGCTCAGCTCCTTGATTACTGTCTGCTGAGCTGCGTGATTCCTGCCTGCTCAGCTCCAGGAGTATTGTCTGCTGGGCTGCAAGATTCGTGTGTGCTCAGTCACGGGTGTCAAGCCTGCTGAGTCACGTGTTTAGAGTCTGCTTAGCCACTTAATGGCAGTCTGCTCAGCTCCTTGATTTTTGCCAGCTGAGCTGCGAGATTCGTGCCTGCTCAGCTCCTTGATCTTTGCCTGCTGAGCTGTGTGATTCCTGCCTGCTCAGCTCCATGAGTATTGCCTGCTGAGCTGCATGATTGGTGTCTGCTGAGCTGCACCATTTGTGTCTGCTGAGCTGCACCATTGGTGTCTGCTGAGCTGCCCAAATTGTGTCTGCTCAGTCACGGGTGTAGAGCCTGCTGCGTCACGTGTTTAGAGTCTGCTTAACCACTTCATTACAGTTTGCTCAGCTCCTTGACGATTTCCTGCTCCTCTCCGTGATTAGTGCCCTCTTAGCCAAGTGATTAGTGCCTGCTCAGCTCTTTGATTATTGCCTCCTGAAGCACGTGATCAGTGCATGATAGCCACGTGATCAGCGCCTCTCAGTCACGTGATCAGCGCCCCTCAGTCACGTGATCAGCGCCTCTCAGTCACGTGATCAGTGCCTCTCAGTCACGTGATCAGTGCATGCTCAGTCACGTGATCAGTGCCTCTCAGTCACGTGATCAGTGCCTCTCAGTCACGTGATCAGTGCATGCTCAGTCACGTGATCAGTGCATGCTCAGCCACGTGATCAGGGCCTGCTCAGTCACGTGATCAGGGTCTGCTGAATCAAGGGATTAGCGCTTGCTCAGCTGCATGCTTAATCCCTGCTCAGCTGCGTGACTCGTGCCTGATCAGCTGTGTGATTAGTCCCTGCTCAGCTGCGTGATTAGTGCCTGCTCAAGACCGGGTTAGGAGCCGGCTGAGTGACGTGATTAGAGTCTGCTTAGCCACTTCATTACAGTCTGCTCAGCTCCATGATTATTGCCTGCTAAGCTGCGTGATTCCTGCCTGCTCAGCTTCTTGATTATTGCCTGCTGAGCTGCGTGATTCCTGCTTGCTCAGCTCCATATTTATTGCCTGCTGAGCTGCGTGATTCCTGCCTGCTCAGCTTCTTGATTATTGCATGCTGAGCTGCGTGATTCCTGTTTGCTCAGCTCCATGATTATTGCCTGCTGAGCTGCGTGATTCCTGCTTGCTCAGCTCCATGATTTTTGCTTGCTGAGCTGCATAATAAGTGCCTGCTCAGTCCCCAGAGAGGAGCCGGCTGAATCACGTGATTAGAGTCTGCTTATCCAGTTCATTACAGCCTTCAGCTCCAATTATTATTGCCTGCTAAGTTGCGTGATTCCTGCCTGCTCAGGTCCGTGAGTATTGCCTGCTGAGTTGCGTGATTCCTGCCAGCTCAGCTCCATGATTATTGCCTGCTGAGCTGCGCGATTCCTGACTGCTAGCTTCTTGATTATTGGCTGCTGAGCTGCCTGATTCCTGCCTGCTCTGCTTCTTGATTATTGCCTGCTGAGCTGCGTGATTCCTGCTTGCTCAGCTCCAGGATTATTGCCTGCTGAGCTGCGTGATTCGTGCCTGCTCAGCTCCTTGATTACTGTCTGCTGAGCTGCGTGATTCCTGCCTGCTCAGCTCCAGGAGTATTGTCTGCTGGGCTGCAAGATTCGTGTCTGCTCAGTCACGGGTGTCAAGCCTGCTGAGTCACGTGTTTAGAGTCTGCTTAGCCACTTAATGGCAGTCTGCTCAGCTCCTTGATTTTTGCCAGCTGAGCTGCGAGATTCGTGCCTGCTCAGCTCCTTGATCTTTGCCTGCTGAGCTGTGTGATTCCTGCCTGCTCAGCTCCATGAGTATTGCCTGCTGAGCTGCATGATTGGTGTCTGCTGAGCTGCACCATTTGTGTCTGCTGAGCTGCACCATTGGTGTCTGCTGAGCTGCCCAAATTGTGTCTGCTCAGTCACGGGTGTAGAGCCTGCTGCGTCCCGTGTTTAGAGTCTGCTTAACCACTTCATTACAGTTTGCTCAGCTCCTTGACGATTTCCTGCTCCTCTCCGTGATTAGTGCCCTCTTAGCCAAGTGATTAGTGCCTGCTCAGCTCTTTGATTATTGCCTCCTGAAGCACGTGATCAGTGCATGATAGCCACGTGATCAGCGCCTCTCAGTCACGTGATCAGCGCCCCTCAGTCACGTGATCAGCGCCTCTCAGTCACGTGATCAGTGCCTCTCAGTCACGTGATCAGTGCATGCTCAGTCACGTGATCAGTGCCTCTCAGTCACGTGATCAGTGCCTCTCAGTCACGTGATCAGTGCATGCTCAGTCACGTGATCAGTGCATGCTCAGCCACGTGATCAGGGCCTGCTCAGTCACGTGATCAGGGTCTGCTGAATCAAGGGATTAGCGCTTGCTCAGCTGCATGCTTAATCCCTGCTCAGCTGCGTGACTCGTGCCTGATCAGCTGTGTGATTAGTCCCTGCTCAGCTGCGTGATTAGTGCCTGCTCAAGACCGGGTTAGGAGCCGGCTGAGTGACGTGATTAGAGTCTGCTTAGCCACTTCATGACAGTCTGCTCAGCTCCATGATTATTGCCTGCTAAGCTGCGTGATTCCTGCCTGCTCAGCTTCTTGATTATTGCCTGCTGAGCTGCGTGATTCCTGCTTGCTCAGCTCCATATTTATTGCCTGCTGAGCTGCGTGATTCCTGCCTGCTCAGCTTCTTGATTATTGCATGCTGAGCTGCGTGATTCCTGCTTGCTCAGCTCCATGATTTTTGCTTGCTGAGCTGCATAATAAGTGCCTGCTCAGTCCCCAGAGAGGAGCCGGCTGAATCACGTGATTAGAGTCTGCTTATCCAGTTCATTACAGCCTTCAGCTCCAATTATTATTGCCTGCTAAGTTGCGTGATTCCTGCCTGCTCAGGTCCGTGAGTATTGCCTGCTGAGTTGCGTGATTCCTGCCAGCTCAGCTCCATGATTATTGCCTGCTGAGCTGCGCGATTCCTGACTGCTAGCTTCTTGATTATTGGCTGCTGAGCTGCCTGATTCCTGCCTGCTCTGCTTCTTGATTATTGCCTGCTGAGCTGCGTGATTCCTGCTTGCTCAGCTCCAGGATTATTGCCTGCTGAGCTGCGTGATTCGTGCCTGCTCAGCTCCTTGATTACTGTCTGCTGAGCTGCGTGATTCCTGCCTGCTCAGGCTCCAGTGAGTATCTTGCCTGCTGAGATCTGCGCTGCACTTGATTGGCTGCTGAGCTCCTGATTCATTGCTGCTTAGCTCCAATTATTATTGCCTGCTAAGTTGCGTGATTCCTGCCTGCTCAGGTCCGTGAGTATTGCCTGCTGAGTTGCGTGATTCCTGCCAGCTCAGCTCCATGATTATTGCCTGCTGAGCTGCGCGATTCCTGACTGCTAGCTTCTTGATTATTGGCTGCTGAGCTGCCTGATTCCTGCCTGCTCTGCTTCTTGATTATTGCCTGCTGAGCTGCGTGATTCCTGCTTGCTCAGCTCCAGGATTATTGCCTGCTGAGCTGCGTGATTCGTGCCTGCTCAGCTCCTTGATTACTGTCTGCTGAGCTGCGTGATTCCTGCCTGCTCAGCTCCAGGAGTATTGTCTGCTGGGCTGCAAGATTCGTGTGTGCTCAGTCACGGGTGTCAAGCCTGCTGAGTCACGTGTTTAGAGTCTGCTTAGCCACTTAATGGCAGTCTGCTCAGCTCCTTGATTTTTGCCAGCTGAGCTGCGAGATTCGTGCCTGCTCAGCTCCTTGATCTTTGCCTGCTGAGCTGTGTGATTCCTGCCTGCTCAGCTCCATGAGTATTGCCTGCTGAGCTGCATGATTGGTGTCTGCTGAGCTGCACCATTTGTGTCTGCTGAGCTGCACCATTGGTGTCTGCTGAGCTGCCCAAATTGTGTCTGCTCAGTCACGGGTGTAGAGCCTGCTGCGTCACGTGTTTAGAGTCTGCTTAACCACTTCATTACAGTTTGCTCAGCTCCTTGACGATTTCCTGCTCCTCTCCGTGATTAGTGCCCTCTTAGCCAAGTGATTAGTGCCTGCTCAGCTCTTTGATTATTGCCTCCTGAAGCACGTGATCAGTGCATGATAGCCACGTGATCAGCGCCTCTCAGTCACGTGATCAGCGCCCCTCAGTCACGTGATCAGCGCCTCTCAGTCACGTGATCAGTGCCTCTCAGTCACGTGATCAGTGCATGCTCAGTCACGTGATCAGTGCCTCTCAGTCACGTGATCAGTGCCTCTCAGTCACGTGATCAGTGCATGCTCAGTCACGTGATCAGTGCATGCTCAGCCACGTGATCAGGGCCTGCTCAGTCACGTGATCAGGGTCTGCTGAATCAAGGGATTAGCGCTTGCTCAGCTGCATGCTTAATCCCTGCTCAGCTGCGTGACTCGTGCCTGATCAGCTGTGTGATTAGTCCCTGCTCAGCTGCGTGATTAGTGCCTGCTCAAGACCGGGTTAGGAGCCGGCTGAGTGACGTGATTAGAGTCTGCTTAGCCACTTCATTACAGTCTGCTCAGCTCCATGATTATTGCCTGCTAAGCTGCGTGATTCCTGCCTGCTCAGCTTCTTGATTATTGCCTGCTGAGCTGCGTGATTCCTGCTTGCTCAGCTCCATATTTATTGCCTGCTGAGCTGCGTGATTCCTGCCTGCTCAGCTTCTTGATTATTGCATGCTGAGCTGCGTGATTCCTGTTTGCTCAGCTCCATGATTATTGCCTGCTGAGCTGCGTGATTCCTGCTTGCTCAGCTCCATGATTTTTGCTTGCTGAGCTGCATAATAAGTGCCTGCTCAGTCCCCAGAGAGGAGCCGGCTGAATCACGTGATTAGAGTCTGCTTATCCAGTTCATTACAGCCTTCAGCTCCAATTATTATTGCCTGCTAAGTTGCGTGATTCCTGCCTGCTCAGGTCCGTGAGTATTGCCTGCTGAGTTGCGTGATTCCTGCCAGCTCAGCTCCATGATTATTGCCTGCTGAGCTGCGCGATTCCTGACTGCTAGCTTCTTGATTATTGGCTGCTGAGCTGCCTGATTCCTGCCTGCTCTGCTTCTTGATTATTGCCTGCTGAGCTGCGTGATTCCTGCTTGCTCAGCTCCAGGATTATTGCCTGCTGAGCTGCGTGATTCGTGCCTGCTCAGCTCCTTGATTACTGTCTGCTGAGCTGCGTGATTCCTGCCTGCTCAGCTCCAGGAGTATTGTCTGCTGGGCTGCAAGATTCGTGTCTGCTCAGTCACGGGTGTCAAGCCTGCTGAGTCACGTGTTTAGAGTCTGCTTAGCCACTTAATGGCAGTCTGCTCAGCTCCTTGATTTTTGCCAGCTGAGCTGCGAGATTCGTGCCTGCTCAGCTCCTTGATCTTTGCCTGCTGAGCTGTGTGATTCCTGCCTGCTCAGCTCCATGAGTATTGCCTGCTGAGCTGCATGATTGGTGTCTGCTGAGCTGCACCATTTGTGTCTGCTGAGCTGCACCATTGGTGTCTGCTGAGCTGCCCAAATTGTGTCTGCTCAGTCACGGGTGTAGAGCCTGCTGCGTCACGTGTTTAGAGTCTGCTTAACCACTTCATTACAGTTTGCTCAGCTCCTTGACGATTTCCTGCTCCTCTCCGTGATTAGTGCCCTCTTAGCCAAGTGATTAGTGCCTGCTCAGCTCTTTGATTATTGCCTCCTGAAGCACGTGATCAGTGCATGATAGCCACGTGATCAGCGCCTCTCAGTCACGTGATCAGCGCCCCTCAGTCACGTGATCAGCGCCTCTCAGTCACGTGATCAGTGCCTCTCAGTCACGTGATCAGTGCATGCTCAGTCACGTGATCAGTGCCTCTCAGTCACGTGATCAGTGCCTCTCAGTCACGTGATCAGTGCATCCTCAGCCACGTGATCAGGGCCTGCTCAGTCACGTGATCAGGGTCTGCTGAATCAAGGGATTAGCGCTTGCTCAGCTGCATGCTTAATCCCTGCTCAGCTGCGTGACTCGTGCCTGATCAGCTGTGTGATTAGTCCCTGCTCAGCTGCGTGATTAGTGCCTGCTCAAGACCGGGTTAGGAGCCGGCTGAGTGACGTGATTAGAGTCTGCTTAGCCACTTCATGACAGTCTGCTCAGCTCCATGATTATTGCCTGCTAAGCTGCGTGATTCCTGCCTGCTCAGCTTCTTGATTATTGCCTGCTGAGCTGCGTGATTCCTGCTTGCTCAGCTCCAGGATTATTGCCTGCTGAGCTGCGGGGTTCGTGCCTGCTCAGCTCCAGGAGTATTGTCTGCTGGGCTGCAAGATTCGTGTGTGCTCAGTCACGGGTGTCAAGCCTGCTGAGTCACGTGTTTAGAGTCTGCTTAGCCACTTAATGGCAGTCTGCTCAGCTCCTTGATTTTTGCCAGCTGAGCTGCGAGATTCGTGCCTGCTCAGCTCCTTGATCTTTGCCTGCTGAGCTGTGTGATTCCTGCCTGCTCAGCTCCATGAGTATTGCCTGCTGAGCTGCATGATTGGTGTCTGCTGAGCTGCACCATTTGTGTCTGCTGAGCTGCACCATTGGTGTCTGCTGAGCTGCCCAAATTGTGTCTGCTCAGTCACGGGTGTAGAGCCTGCTGCGTCACGTGTTTAGAGTCTGCTTAACCACTTCATTACAGTTTGCTCAGCTCCTTGACGATTTCCTGCTCCTCTCCGTGATTAGTGCCCTCTTAGCCAAGTGATTAGTGCCTGCTCAGCTCTTTGATTATTGCCTCCTGAAGCACGTGATCAGTGCATGATAGCCACGTGATCAGCGCCTCTCAGTCACGTGATCAGCGCCCCTCAGTCACGTGATCAGCGCCTCTCAGTCACGTGATCAGCGCCTCTCAGTCACGTGATCAGTGCCTCTCAGTCACGTGATCAGTGCCTCTCAGTCACGTGATCAGTGCATGCTCAGTCACGTGATCAGTGCATGCTCAGCCACGTGATCAGGGCCTGCTCAGTCACGTGATCAGGGTCTGCTGAATCAAGGGATTAGCGCTTGCTCAGCTGCATGCTTAATCCCTGCTCAGCTGCGTGACTCGTGCCTGATCAGCTGTGTGATTAGTCCCTGCTCAGCTGCGTGATTAGTGCCTGCTCAAGACCGGGTTAGGAGCCGGCTGAGTGACGTGATTAGAGTCTGCTTAGCCACTTCATTACAGTCTGCTCAGCTCCATGATTATTGCCTGCTAAGCTGCGTGATTCCTGCCTGCTCAGCTTCTTGATTATTGCCTGCTGAGCTGCGTGATTCCTGCTTGCTCAGCTCCATATTTATTGCCTGCTGAGCTGCGTGATTCCTGCCTGCTCAGCTTCTTGATTATTGCATGCTGAGCTGCGTGATTCCTGTTTGCTCAGCTCCATGATTATTGCCTGCTGAGCTGCGTGATTCCTGCTTGCTCAGCTCCATGATTTTTGCTTGCTGAGCTGCATAATAAGTGCCTGCTCAGTCCCCAGAGAGGAGCCGGCTGAATCACGTGATTAGAGTCTGCTTATCCAGTTCATTACAGCCTTCAGCTCCAATTATTATTGCCTGCTAAGTTGCGTGATTCCTGCCTGCTCAGGTCCGTGAGTATTGCCTGCTGAGTTGCGTGATTCCTGCCAGCTCAGCTCCATGATTATTGCCTGCTGAGCTGCGCGATTCCTGACTGCTAGCTTCTTGATTATTGGCTGCTGAGCTGCCTGATTCCTGCCTGCTCTGCTTCTTGATTATTGCCTGCTGAGCTGCGTGATTCCTGCTTGCTCAGCTCCAGGATTATTGCCTGCTGAGCTGCGTGATTCGTGCCTGCTCAGCTCCTTGATTACTGTCTGCTGAGCTGCGTGATTCCTGCCTGCTCAGCTCCAGGAGTATTGTCTGCTGGGCTGCAAGATTCGTGTGTGCTCAGTCACGGGTGTCAAGCCTGCTGAGTCACGTGTTTAGAGTCTGCTTAGCCACTTAATGGCAGTCTGCTCAGCTCCTTGATTTTTGCCAGCTGAGCTGCGAGATTCGTGCCTGCTCAGCTCCTTGATCTTTGCCTGCTGAGCTGTGTGATTCCTGCCTGCTCAGCTCCATGAGTATTGCCTGCTGAGCTGCATGATTGGTGTCTGCTGAGCTGCACCATTTGTGTCTGCTGAGCTGCACCATTGGTGTCTGCTGAGCTGCCCAAATTGTGTCTGCTCAGTCACGGGTGTAGAGCCTGCTGCGTCACGTGTTTAGAGTCTGCTTAACCACTTCATTACAGTTTGCTCAGCTCCTTGACGATTTCCTGCTCCTCTCCGTGATTAGTGCCCTCTTAGCCAAGTGATTAGTGCCTGCTCAGCTCTTTGATTATTGCCTCCTGAAGCACGTGATCAGTGCATGATAGCCACGTGATCAGCGCCTCTCAGTCACGTGATCAGCGCCCCTCAGTCACGTGATCAGCGCCTCTCAGTCACGTGATCAGTGCCTCTCAGTCACGTGATCAGTGCATGCTCAGTCACGTGATCAGTGCCTCTCAGTCACGTGATCAGTGCCTCTCAGTCACGTGATCAGTGCATGCTCAGTCACGTGATCAGTGCATGCTCAGCCACGTGATCAGGGCCTGCTCAGTCACGTGATCAGGGTCTGCTGAATCAAGGGATTAGCGCTTGCTCAGCTGCATGCTTAATCCCTGCTCAGCTGCGTGACTCGTGCCTGATCAGCTGTGTGATTAGTCCCTGCTCAGCTGCGTGATTAGTGCCTGCTCAAGACCGGGTTAGGAGCCGGCTGAGTGACGTGATTAGAGTCTGCTTAGCCACTTCATTACAGTCTGCTCAGCTCCATGATTATTGCCTGCTAAGCTGCGTGATTCCTGCCTGCTCAGCTTCTTGATTATTGCCTGCTGAGCTGCGTGATTCCTGCTTGCTCAGCTCCATATTTATTGCCTGCTGAGCTGCGTGATTCCTGCCGGCTCAGCTTCTTGATTATTGCATGCTGAGCTGCGTGATTCCTGTTTGCTCAGCTCCATGATTATTGCCTGCTGAGCTGCGTGATTCCTGTTTGCTCAGCTCCAGGATTATTGCCTGCTGAGCTGCGTGATTCGTGCCTGCTCAGCTCCTTGATTACTGTCTGCTGAGCTGCGTGATTCCTGCCTGCTCAGCTCCAGGAGTATTGTCTGCTGGGCTGCAAGATTCGTGTGTGCTCAGTCACGGGTGTCAAGCCTGCTGAGTCACGTGTTTAGAGTCTGCTTAGCCACTTAATGGCAGTCTGCTCAGCTCCTTGATTTTTGCCAGCTGAGCTGCGAGATTCGTGCCTGCTCAGCTCCTTGATCTTTGCCTGCTGAGCTGTGTGATTCCTGCCTGCTCAGCTCCATGAGTATTGCCTGCTGAGCTGCATGATTGGTGTCTGCTGAGCTGCACCATTGGTGTCTGCTGAGCTGCACCATTGGTGTCTGCTGAGCTGCCCAAATTGTGTCTGCTCAGTCACGGGTGTAGAGCCTGCTGCGTCACGTGTTTAGAGTCTGCTTAACCACTTCATTACAGTTTGCTCAGCTCCTTGACGATTTCCTGCTCCTCTCCGTGATTAGTGCCCTCTTAGCCAAGTGATTAGTGCCTGCTCAGCTCTTTGATTATTGCCTCCTGAAGCACGTGATCAGTGCATGATAGCCACGTGATCAGCGCCTCTCAGTCACGTGATCAGCGCCCCTCAGTCACGTGATCAGCGCCTCTCAGTCACGTGATCAGTGCCTCTCAGTCACGTGATCAGTGCATGCTCAGTCACGTGATCAGTGCCTCTCAGTCACGTGATCAGTGCCTCTCAGTCACGTGATCAGTGCATGCTCAGTCACGTGATCAGTGCATGCTCAGCCACGTGATCAGGGCCTGCTCAGTCACGTGATCAGGGTCTGCTGAATCAAGGGATTAGCGCTTGCTCAGCTGCATGCTTAATCCCTGCTCAGCTGCGTGACTCGTGCCTGATCAGCTGTGTGATTAGTCCCTGCTCAGCTGCGTGATTAGTGCCTGCTCAAGACCGGGTTAGGAGCCGGCTGAGTGACGTGATTAGAGTCTGCTTAGCCACTTCATTACAGTCTGCTCAGCTCCATGATTATTGCCTGCTAAGCTGCGTGATTCCTGCCTGCTCAGCTTCTTGATTATTGCCTGCTGAGCTGCGTGATTCCTGCTTGCTCAGCTCCATATTTATTGCCTGCTGAGCTGCGTGATTCCTGCCTGCTCAGCTTCTTGATTATTGCATGCTGAGCTGCGTGATTCCTGTTTGCTCAGCTCCATGATTATTGCCTGCTGAGCTGCGTGATTCCTGCTTGCTCAGCTCCATGATTTTTGCTTGCTGAGCTGCATAATAAGTGCCTGCTCAGTCCCCAGAGAGGAGCCGGCTGAATCACGTGATTAGAGTCTGCTTATCCAGTTCATTACAGCCTTCAGCTCCAATTATTATTGCCTGCTAAGTTGCGTGATTCCTGCCTGCTCAGGTCCGTGAGTATTGCCTGCTGAGTTGCGTGATTCCTGCCAGCTCAGCTCCATGATTATTGCCTGCTGAGCTGCGCGATTCCTGACTGCTAGCTTCTTGATTATTGGCTGCTGAGCTGCCTGATTCCTGCCTGCTCTGCTTCTTGATTATTGCCTGCTGAGCTGCGTGATTCCTGCTTGCTCAGCTCCAGGATTATTGCCTGCTGAGCTGCGTGATTCGTGCCTGCTCAGCTCCTTGATTACTGTCTGCTGAGCTGCGTGATTCCTGCCTGCTCAGCTCCAGGAGTATTGTCTGCTGGGCTGCAAGATTCGTGTCTGCTCAGTCACGGGTGTCAAGCCTGCTGAGTCACGTGTTTAGAGTCTGCTTAGCCACTTAATGGCAGTCTGCTCAGCTCCTTGATTTTTGCCAGCTGAGCTGCGAGATTCGTGCCTGCTCAGCTCCTTGATCTTTGCCTGCTGAGCTGTGTGATTCCTGCCTGCTCAGCTCCATGAGTATTGCCTGCTGAGCTGCATGATTGGTGTCTGCTGAGCTGCACCATTTGTGTCTGCTGAGCTGCACCATTGGTGTCTGCTGAGCTGCCCAAATTGTGTCTGCTCAGTCACGGGTGTAGAGCCTGCTGCGTCACGTGTTTAGAGTCTGCTTAACCACTTCATTACAGTTTGCTCAGCTCCTTGACGATTTCCTGCTCCTCTCCGTGATTAGTGCCCTCTTAGCCAAGTGATTAGTGCCTGCTCAGCTCTTTGATTATTGCCTCCTGAAGCACGTGATCAGTGCATGATAGCCACGTGATCAGCGCCTCTCAGTCACGTGATCAGCGCCCCTCAGTCACGTGATCAGCGCCTCTCAGTCACGTGATCAGTGCCTCTCAGTCACGTGATCAGTGCATGCTCAGTCACGTGATCAGTGCCTCTCAGTCACGTGATCAGTGCCTCTCAGTCACGTGATCAGTGCATGCTCAGTCACGTGATCAGTGCATGCTCAGCCACGTGATCAGGGCCTGCTCAGTCACGTGATCAGGGTCTGCTGAATCAAGGGATTAGCGCTTGCTCAGCTGCATGCTTAATCCCTGCTCAGCTGCGTGACTCGTGCCTGATCAGCTGTGTGATTAGTCCCTGCTCAGCTGCGTGATTAGTGCCTGCTCAAGACCGGGTTAGGAGCCGGCTGAGTGACGTGATTAGAGTCTGCTTAGCCACTTCATTACAGTCTGCTCAGCTCCATGATTATTGCCTGCTAAGCTGCGTGATTCCTGCCTGCTCAGCTTCTTGATTATTGCCTGCTGAGCTGCGTGATTCCTGCTTGCTCAGCTCCATATTTATTGCCTGCTGAGCTGCGTGATTCCTGCCTGCTCAGCTTCTTGATTATTGCATGCTGAGCTGCGTGATTCCTGTTTGCTCAGCTCCATATTTATTGCCTGCTGAGCTGCGTGATTCCTGCCTGCTCAGCTCCTTGATTTTGCCTGCTGAGCTGCGTGATTCCTGCTGCTCAGCTCCATGAGTATTGCCTGCTGAGCTGCATGATTGGTGTCTGCTGAGCTGCACCATTTGTGTCTGCTGAGCTGCACCATTGGTGTCTGCTGAGCTGCCCAAATTGTGTCTGCTCAGTCACGGGTGTAGAGCCTGCTGCGTCACGTGTTTAGAGTCTGCTTAACCACTTCATTACAGTTTGCTCAGCTCCTTGACGATTTCCTGCTCCTCTCCGTGATTAGTGCCCTCTTAGCCAAGTGATTAGTGCCTGCTCAGCTCTTTGATTATTGCCTCCTGAAGCACGTGATCAGTGCATGATAGCCACGTGATCAGCACCTCTCAGTCACGTGATCAGCGCCCCTCAGTCACGTGATCAGCGCCTCTCAGTCACGTGATCAGTGCCTCTCAGTCACGTGATCAGTGCCTCTCAGTCACGTGATCAGTGCATCCTCAGCCACGTGATCAGGGCCTGCTCAGTCACGTGATCAGGGTCTGCTGAATCAAGGGATTAGCGCAGCTCAGCTCCATGATTATTGCCTGCTGAGCTGCGCGATTCCTGACTGCTAGCTTCTTGATTATTGGCTGCTGAGCTGCCTGATTCCTGCCTGCTCTGCTTCTTGATTATTGCCTGCTGAGCTGCGTGATTCCTGCTTGCTCAGCTCCAGGATTATTGCCTGCTGAGCTGCGTGATTCGTGCCTGCTCAGCTCCTTGATTACTGTCTGCTGAGCTGCGTGATTCCTGCCTGCTCAGCTCCAGGAGTATTGTCTGCTGGGCTGCAAGATTCGTGTCTGCTCAGTCTCGGGTGTCAAGCCTGCTGAGTCACGTGTTTAGAGTCTGCTTAGCCACTTAATGGCAGTCTGCTCAGCTCCTTGATTTTTGCCAGCTGAGCTGCGAGATTCGTGCCTGCTCAGCTCCTTGATCTTTGCCTGCTGAGCTGTGTGATTCCTGCCTGCTCAGCTCCATGAGTATTGCCTGCTGAGCTGCATGATTGGTGTCTGCTGAGCTGCACCATTTGTGTCTGCTGAGCTGCACCATTGGTGTCTGCTGAGCTGCCCAAATTGTGTCTGCTCAGTCACGGGTGTAGAGCCTGCTGCGTCACGTGTTTAGAGTCTGCTTAACCACTTCATTACAGTTTGCTCAGCTCCTTGACGATTTCCTGCTCCTCTCCGTGATTAGTGCCCTCTTAGCCAAGTGATTAGTGCCTGCTCAGCTCTTTGATTATTGCCTCCTGAAGCACGTGATCAGTGCATGATAGCCACGTGATCAGCGCCTCTCAGTCACGTGATCAGCGCCCCTCAGTCACGTGATCAGCGCCTCTCAGTCACGTGATCAGTGCCTCTCAGTCACGTGATCAGTGCATGCTCAGTCACGTGATCAGTGCCTCTCAGTCACGTGATCAGTGCCTCTCAGTCACGTGATCAGTGCATGCTCAGTCACGTGATCAGTGCATGCTCAGCCACGTGATCAGGGCCTGCTCAGTCACGTGATCAGGGTCTGCTGAATCAAGGGATTAGCGCTTGCTCAGCTGCATGCTTAATCCCTGCTCAGCTGCGTGACTCGTGCCTGATCAGCTGTGTGATTAGTCCCTGCTCAGCTGCGTGATTAGTGCCTGCTCAAGACCGGGTTAGGAGCCGGCTGAGTGACGTGATTAGAGTCTGCTTAGCCACTTCATTACAGTCTGCTCAGCTCCATGATTATTGCCTGCTAAGCTGCGTGATTCCTGCCTGCTCAGCTTCTTGATTATTGCCTGCTGAGCTGCGTGATTCCTGCTTGCTCAGCTCCATATTTATTGCCTGCTGAGCTGCGTGATTCCTGCCTGCTCAGCTTCTTGATTATTGCATGCTGAGCTGCGTGATTCCTGTTTGCTCAGCTCCATGATTATTGCCTGCTGAGCTGCGTGATTCCTGCTTGCTCAGCTCCATGATTTTTGCTTGCTGAGCTGCATAATAAGTGCCTGCTCAGTCCCCAGAGAGGAGCCGGCTGAATCACGTGATTAGAGTCTGCTTATCCAGTTCATTACAGCCTTCAGCTCCAATTATTATTGCCTGCTAAGTTGCGTGATTCCTGCCTGCTCAGGTCCGTGAGTATTGCCTGCTGAGTTGCGTGATTCCTGCCAGCTCAGCTCCATGATTATTGCCTGCTGAGCTGCGCGATTCCTGACTGCTAGCTTCTTGATTATTGGCTGCTGAGCTGCCTGATTCCTGCCTGCTCTGCTTCTTGATTATTGCCTGCTGAGCTGCGTGATTCCTGCTTGCTCAGCTCCAGGATTATTGCCTGCTGAGCTGCGTGATTCGTGCCTGCTCAGCTCCTTGATTACTGTCTGCTGAGCTGCGTGATTCCTGCCTGCTCAGCTCCAGGAGTATTGTCTGCTGGGCTGCAAGATTCGTGTCTGCTCAGTCACGGGTGTCAAGCCTGCTGAGTCACGTGTTTAGAGTCTGCTTAGCCACTTAATGGCAGTCTGCTCAGCTCCTTGATTTTTGCCAGCTGAGCTGCGAGATTCGTGCCTGCTCAGCTCCTTGATCTTTGCCTGCTGAGCTGTGTGATTCCTGCCTGCTCAGCTCCATGAGTATTGCCTGCTGAGCTGCATGATTGGTGTCTGCTGAGCTGCACCATTTGTGTCTGCTGAGCTGCACCATTGGTGTCTGCTGAGCTGCCCAAATTGTGTCTGCTCAGTCACGGGTGTAGAGCCTGCTGCGTCCCGTGTTTAGAGTCTGCTTAACCACTTCATTACAGTTTGCTCAGCTCCTTGACGATTTCCTGCTCCTCTCCGTGATTAGTGCCCTCTTAGCCAAGTGATTAGTGCCTGCTCAGCTCTTTGATTATTGCCTCCTGAAGCACGTGATCAGTGCATGATAGCCACGTGATCAGCGCCTCTCAGTCACGTGATCAGCGCCCCTCAGTCACGTGATCAGCGCCTCTCAGTCACGTGATCAGTGCCTCTCAGTCACGTGATCAGTGCATGCTCAGTCACGTGATCAGTGCCTCTCAGTCACGTGATCAGTGCATGCTCAGTCACGTGATCAGTGCATGCTCAGCCACGTGATCAGGGCCTGCTCAGTCACGTGATCAGGGTCTGCTGAATCAAGGGATTAGCGCTTGCTCAGCTGCATGCTTAATCCCTGCTCAGCTGCGTGACTCGTGCCTGATCAGCTGTGTGATTAGTCCCTGCTCAGCTGCGTGATTAGTGCCTGCTCAAGACCGGGTTAGGAGCCGGCTGAGTGACGTGATTAGAGTCTGCTTAGCCACTTCATGACAGTCTGCTCAGCTCCATGATTATTGCCTGCTAAGCTGCGTGATTCCTGCCTGCTCAGCTTCTTGATTATTGCCTGCTGAGCTGCGTGATTCCTGCTTGCTCAGCTCCATATTTATTGCCTGCTGAGCTGCGTGATTCCTGCCTGCTCAGCTTCTTGATTATTGCATGCTGAGCTGCGTGATTCCTGTTTGCTCAGCTCCATGATTATTGCCTGCTGAGCTGCGTGATTCCTGCTTGCTCAGCTCCATGATTTTTGCCTGCTGAGCTGCGTGATTCGTGCCTGCTCAGCTCCTTGATTACTGTCTGCTGAGCTGCGTGATTCCTGCCTGCTCAGCTCCAGGAGTATTGTCTGCTGGGCTGCAAGATTCGTGTGTGCTCAGTCACGGGTGTCAAGCCTGCTGAGTCACGTGTTTAGAGTCTGCTTAGCCACTTAATGGCAGTCTGCTCAGCTCCTTGATTTTTGCCAGCTGAGCTGCGAGATTCGTGCCTGCTCAGCTCCTTGATCTTTGCCTGCTGAGCTGTGTGATTCCTGCCTGCTCAGCTCCATGAGTATTGCCTGCTGAGCTGCATGATTGGTGTCTGCTGAGCTGCACCATTTGTGTCTGCTGAGCTGCACCATTGGTGTCTGCTGAGCTGCCCAAATTGTGTCTGCTCAGTCACGGGTGTAGAGCCTGCTGCGTCCCGTGTTTAGAGTCTGCTTAACCACTTCATTACAGTTTGCTCAGCTCCTTGACGATTTCCTGCTCCTCTCCGTGATTAGTGCCCTCTTAGCCAAGTGATTAGTGCCTGCTCAGCTCTTTGATTATTGCCTCCTGAAGCACGTGATCAGTGCATGATAGCCACGTGATCAGCGCCTCTCAGTCACGTGATCAGCGCCCCTCAGTCACGTGATCAGCGCCTCTCAGTCACGTGATCAGTGCCTCTCAGTCACGTGATCAGTGCCTCTCAGTCACGTGATCAGTGCCTCTCAGTCACGTGATCAGTGCATGCTCAGTCACGTGATCAGTGCATGCTCAGCCACGTGATCAGGGCCTGCTCAGTCACGTGATCAGGGTCTGCTGAATCAAGGGATTAGCGCTTGCTCAGCTGCATGCTTAATCCCTGCTCAGCTGCGTGACTCGTGCCTGATCAGCTGTGTGATTAGTCCCTGCTCAGCTGCGTGATTAGTGCCTGCTCAAGACCGGGTTAGGAGCCGGCTGAGTGACGTGATTAGAGTCTGCTTAGCCACTTCATTACAGTCTGCTCAGCTCCATGATTATTGCCTGCTAAGCTGCGTGATTCCTGCCTGCTCAGCTTCTTGATTATTGCCTGCTGAGCTGCGTGATTCCTGCTTGCTCAGCTCCATATTTATTGCCTGCTGAGCTGCGTGATTCCTGCCTGCTCAGCTTCTTGATTATTGCATGCTGAGCTGCGTGATTCCTGTTTGCTCAGCTCCATGATTATTGCCTGCTGAGCTGCGTGATTCCTGCTTGCTCAGCTCCATGATTTTTGCTTGCTGAGCTGCATAATAAGTGCCTGCTCAGTCCCCAGAGAGGAGCCGGCTGAATCACGTGATTAGAGTCTGCTTATCCAGTTCATTACAGCCTTCAGCTCCAATTATTATTGCCTGCTAAGTTGCGTGATTCCTGCCTGCTCAGGTCCGTGAGTATTGCCTGCTGAGTTGCGTGATTCCTGCCAGCTCAGCTCCATGATTATTGCCTGCTGAGCTGCGCGATTCCTGACTGCTAGCTTCTTGATTATTGGCTGCTGAGCTGCCTGATTCCTGCCTGCTCTGCTTCTTGATTATTGCCTGCTGAGCTGCGTGATTCCTGCTTGCTCAGCTCCAGGATTATTGCCTGCTGAGCTGCGTGATTCGTGCCTGCTCAGCTCCTTGATTACTGTCTGCTGAGCTGCGTGATTCCTGCCTGCTCAGCTCCAGGAGTATTGTCTGCTGGGCTGCAAGATTCGTGTCTGCTCAGTCACGGGTGTCAAGCCTGCTGAGTCACGTGTTTAGAGTCTGCTTAGCCACTTAATGGCAGTCTGCTCAGCTCCTTGATTTTTGCCAGCTGAGCTGCGAGATTCGTGCCTGCTCAGCTCCTTGATCTTTGCCTGCTGAGCTGTGTGATTCCTGCCTGCTCAGCTCCATGAGTATTGCCTGCTGAGCTGCATGATTGGTGTCTGCTGAGCTGCACCATTTGTGTCTGCTGAGCTGCACCATTGGTGTCTGCTGAGCTGCCCAAATTGTGTCTGCTCAGTCACGGGTGTAGAGCCTGCTGCGTCACGTGTTTAGAGTCTGCTTAACCACTTCATTACAGTTTGCTCAGCTCCTTGACGATTTCCTGCTCCTCTCCGTGATTAGTGCCCTCTTAGCCAAGTGATTAGTGCCTGCTCAGCTCTTTGATTATTGCCTCCTGAAGCACGTGATCAGTGCATGATAGCCACGTGATCAGCGCCTCTCAGTCACGTGATCAGCGCCCCTCAGTCACGTGATCAGCGCCTCTCAGTCACGTGATCAGTGCCTCCAGTCACGTGATCAGTGCATGCTCAGTCACGTGATCAGTGCCTCTCAGTCACGTGATCAGTGCCTCTCAGTCACGTGATCAGTGCATGCTCAGTCACGTGATCAGTGCATGCTCAGCCACGTGATCAGGGCCTGCTCAGTCACGTGATCAGGGTCTGCTGAATCAAGGGATTAGCGCTTGCTCAGCTGCATGCTTAATCCCTGCTCAGCTGCGTGACTCGTGCCTGATCAGCTGTGTGATTAGTCCCTGCTCAGCTGCGTGATTAGTGCCTGCTCAAGACCGGGTTAGGAGCCGGCTGAGTGACGTGATTAGAGTCTGCTTAGCCACTTCATTACAGTCTGCTCAGCTCCATGATTATTGCCTGCTAAGCTGCGTGATTCCTGCCTGCTCAGCTTCTTGATTATTGCCTGCTGAGCTGCGTGATTCCTGCTTGCTCAGCTCCATATTTATTGCCTGCTGAGCTGCGTGATTCCTGCCTGCTCAGCTTCTTGATTATTGCATGCTGAGCTGCGTGATTCCTGTTTGCTCAGCTCCATGATTATTGCCTGCTGAGCTGCGTGATTCCTGCTTGCTCAGCTCCATGATTTTTGCTTGCTGAGCTGCATAATAAGTGCCTGCTCAGTCCCCAGAGAGGAGCCGGCTGAATCACGTGATTAGAGTCTGCTTATCCAGTTCATTACAGCCTTCAGCTCCAATTATTATTGCCTGCTAAGTTGCGTGATTCCTGCCTGCTCAGGTCCGTGAGTATTGCCTGCTGAGTTGCGTGATTCCTGCCAGCTCAGCTCCATGATTATTGCCTGCTGAGCTGCGCGATTCCTGACTGCTAGCTTCTTGATTATTGGCTGCTGAGCTGCCTGATTCCTGCCTGCTCTGCTTCTTGATTATTGCCTGCTGAGCTGCGTGATTCCTGCTTGCTCAGCTCCAGGATTATTGCCTGCTGAGCTGCGTGATTCGTGCCTGCTCAGCTCCTTGATTACTGTCTGCTGAGCTGCGTGATTCCTGCCTGCTCAGCTCCAGGAGTATTGTCTGCTGGGCTGCAAGATTCGTGTCTGCTCAGTCACGGGTGTCAAGCCTGCTGAGTCACGTGTTTAGAGTCTGCTTAGCCACTTAATGGCAGTCTGCTCAGCTCCTTGATTTTTGCCAGCTGAGCTGCGAGATTCGTGCCTGCTCAGCTCCTTGATCTTTGCCTGCTGAGCTGTGTGATTCCTGCCTGCTCAGCTCCATGAGTATTGCCTGCTGAGCTGCATGATTGGTGTCTGCTGAGCTGCACCATTTGTGTCTGCTGAGCTGCACCATTGGTGTCTGCTGAGCTGCCCAAATTGTGTCTGCTCAGTCACGGGTGTAGAGCCTGCTGCGTCACGTGTTTAGAGTCTGCTTAACCACTTCATTACAGTTTGCTCAGCTCCTTGACGATTTCCTGCTCCTCTCCGTGATTAGTGCCCTCTTAGCCAAGTGATTAGTGCCTGCTCAGCTCTTTGATTATTGCCTCCTGAAGCACGTGATCAGTGCATGATAGCCACGTGATCAGCGCCTCTCAGTCACGTGATCAGCGCCCCTCAGTCACGTGATCAGCGCCTCTCAGTCACGTGATCAGTGCCTCTCAGTCACGTGATCAGTGCATGCTCAGTCACGTGATCAGTGCCTCTCAGTCACGTGATCAGTGCCTCTCAGTCACGTGATCAGTGCATGCTCAGTCACGTGATCAGTGCATGCTCAGCCACGTGATCAGGGCCTGCTCAGTCACGTGATCAGGGTCTGCTGAATCAAGGGATTAGCGCTTGCTCAGCTGCATGCTTAATCCCTGCTCAGCTGCGTGACTCGTGCCTGATCAGCTGTGTGATTAGTCCCTGCTCAGCTGCGTGATTAGTGCCTGCTCAAGACCGGGTTAGGAGCCGGCTGAGTGACGTGATTAGAGTCTGCTTAGCCACTTCATTACAGTCTGCTCAGCTCCATGATTATTGCCTGCTAAGCTGCGTGATTCCTGCCTGCTCAGCTTCTTGATTATTGCCTGCTGAGCTGCGTGATTCCTGCTTGCTCAGCTCCATATTTATTGCCTGCTGAGCTGCGTGATTCCTGCCTGCTCAGCTTCTTGATTATTGCATGCTGAGCTGCGTGATTCCTGTTTGCTCAGCTCCATGATTATTGCCTGCTGAGCTGCGTGATTCCTGCTTGCTCAGCTCCATGATTTTTGCTTGCTGAGCTGCATAATAAGTGCCTGCTCAGTCCCCAGAGAGGAGCCGGCTGAATCACGTGATTAGAGTCTGCTTATCCAGTTCATTACAGCCTTCAGCTCCAATTATTATTGCCTGCTAAGTTGCGTGATTCCTGCCTGCTCAGGTCCGTGAGTATTGCCTGCTGAGTTGCGTGATTCCTGCCAGCTCAGCTCCATGATTATTGCCTGCTGAGCTGCGCGATTCCTGACTGCTAGCTTCTTGATTATTGGCTGCTGAGCTGCCTGATTCCTGCCTGCTCTGCTTCTTGATTATTGCCTGCTGAGCTGCGTGATTCCTGCTTGCTCAGCTCCAGGATTATTGCCTGCTGAGCTGCGTGATTCGTGCCTGCTCAGCTCCTTGATTACTGTCTGCTGAGCTGCGTGATTCCTGCCTGCTCAGCTCCAGGAGTATTGTCTGCTGGGCTGCAAGATTCGTGTCTGCTCAGTCACGGGTGTCAAGCCTGCTGAGTCACGTGTTTAGAGTCTGCTTAGCCACTTAATGGCAGTCTGCTCAGCTCCTTGATTTTTGCCAGCTGAGCTGCGAGATTCGTGCCTGCTCAGCTCCTTGATCTTTGCCTGCTGAGCTGTGTGATTCCTGCCTGCTCAGCTCCATGAGTATTGCCTGCTGAGCTGCATGATTGGTGTCTGCTGAGCTGCACCATTTGTGTCTGCTGAGCTGCACCATTGGTGTCTGCTGAGCTGCCCAAATTGTGTCTGCTCAGTCACGGGTGTAGAGCCTGCTGCGTCACGTGTTTAGAGTCTGCTTAACCACTTCATTACAGTTTGCTCAGCTCCTTGACGATTTCCTGCTCCTCTCCGTGATTAGTGCCCTCTTAGCCAAGTGATTAGTGCCTGCTCAGCTCTTTGATTATTGCCTCCTGAAGCACGTGATCAGTGCATGATAGCCACGTGATCAGCGCCTCTCAGTCACGTGATCAGCGCCCCTCAGTCACGTGATCAGCGCCTCTCAGTCACGTGATCAGTGCCTCCAGTCACGTGATCAGTGCATGCTCAGTCACGTGATCAGTGCCTCTCAGTCACGTGATCAGTGCCTCTCAGTCACGTGATCAGTGCATGCTCAGTCACGTGATCAGTGCATGCTCAGCCACGTGATCAGGGCCTGCTCAGTCACGTGATCAGGGTCTGCTGAATCAAGGGATTAGCGCTTGCTCAGCTGCATGCTTAATCCCTGCTCAGCTGCGTGACTCGTGCCTGATCAGCTGTGTGATTAGTCCCTGCTCAGCTGCGTGATTAGTGCCTGCTCAAGACCGGGTTAGGAGCCGGCTGAGTGACGTGATTAGAGTCTGCTTAGCCACTTCATTACAGTCTGCTCAGCTCCATGATTATTGCCTGCTAAGCTGCGTGATTCCTGCCTGCTCAGCTTCTTGATTATTGCCTGCTGAGCTGCGTGATTCCTGCTTGCTCAGCTCCATATTTATTGCCTGCTGAGCTGCGTGATTCCTGCCTGCTCAGCTTCTTGATTATTGCATGCTGAGCTGCGTGATTCCTGTTTGCTCAGCTCCATGATTATTGCCTGCTGAGCTGCGTGATTCCTGCTTGCTCAGCTCCATGATTTTTGCTTGCTGAGCTGCATAATAAGTGCCTGCTCAGTCCCCAGAGAGGAGCCGGCTGAATCACGTGATTAGAGTCTGCTTATCCAGTTCATTACAGCCTTCAGCTCCAATTATTATTGCCTGCTAAGTTGCGTGATTCCTGCCTGCTCAGGTCCGTGAGTATTGCCTGCTGAGTTGCGTGATTCCTGCCAGCTCAGCTCCATGATTATTGCCTGCTGAGCTGCGCGATTCCTGACTGCTAGCTTCTTGATTATTGGCTGCTGAGCTGCCTGATTCCTGCCTGCTCTGCTTCTTGATTATTGCCTGCTGAGCTGCGTGATTCCTGCTTGCTCAGCTCCAGGATTATTGCCTGCTGAGCTGCGTGATTCGTGCCTGCTCAGCTCCTTGATTACTGTCTGCTGAGCTGCGTGATTCCTGCCTGCTCAGCTCCAGGAGTATTGTCTGCTGGGCTGCAAGATTCGTGTGTGCTCAGTCACGGGTGTCAAGCCTGCTGAGTCACGTGTTTAGAGTCTGCTTAGCCACTTAATGGCAGTCTGCTCAGCTCCTTGATTTTTGCCAGCTGAGCTGCGAGATTCGTGCCTGCTCAGCTCCTTGATCTTTGCCTGCTGAGCTGTGTGATTCCTGCCTGCTCAGCTCCATGAGTATTGCCTGCTGAGCTGCATGATTGGTGTCTGCTGAGCTGCACCATTTGTGTCTGCTGAGCTGCACCATTGGTGTCTGCTGAGCTGCCCAAATTGTGTCTGCTCAGTCACGGGTGTAGAGCCTGCTGCGTCACGTGTTTAGAGTCTGCTTAACCACTTCATTACAGTTTGCTCAGCTCCTTGACGATTTCCTGCTCCTCTCCGTGATTAGTGCCCTCTTAGCCAAGTGATTAGTGCCTGCTCAGCTCTTTGATTATTGCCTCCTGAAGCACGTGATCAGTGCATGATAGCCACGTGATCAGCGCCTCTCAGTCACGTGATCAGCGCCCCTCAGTCACGTGATCAGCGCCTCTCAGTCACGTGATCAGTGCCTCCAGTCACGTGATCAGTGCATGCTCAGTCACGTGATCAGTGCCTCTCAGTCACGTGATCAGTGCCTCTCAGTCACGTGATCAGTGCATGCTCAGTCACGTGATCATTGCATGCTCAGCCACGTGATCAGGGCCTGCTCAGTCACGTGATCAGGGTCTGCTGAATCAAGGAATTAGCGCTTGCTCAGCTGCATGCTTAATCCCTGCTCAGCTGCGTGACTCGTGCCTGATCAGCTGTGTGATTAGTCCCTGCTCAGCCTGCGTGATTAGTGCCTGCTCAAGACCGGGTTAGGAGCCGGCTGAGTGACGTGATTAGAGTCCTGCTTAGCCACTTCATGGACAGTCTGCTCAGCTCCATGATTATTGCCTGCTAAGCTGCGTGATTCCTGCCTGCTCAGCTTCTTGATTATTGCCTGCTGAGCTGCGTGATTCCTGCTTGCTCAGCTCCAGAATTATTGCCTGCTGAGCTGCGTGATTCCTGCCTGCTCAGCTTCTTGATTATTGCATGCTGAGCTGCGTGATTCCTGTTTGCTCAGCTCCATGATTATTGCCTGCTGAGCTGCGTGATTCCTGTTTGCTCAGCTCCAGGATTATTGCCTGCTGAGCTGCGTGATTCGTGCCTGCTCAGCTCCTTGATTACTGTCTGCTGAGCTGCGTGATTCCTGGCCCTGCTCAGCTCCAGGAGTATTGTCTGCTGGGCTGCAAGATTCGTGTGTGCTCAGTCAGGGGTGTCAAGCCTGCTGAGTCACGTGTTTAGAGTCTGCTTAGCCACTTAATGGCAGTCTGCTCAGCTCCTTGATTTTTGCCAGCTGAGCTGCGAGATTCGTGCCTGCTCAGCTCCTTGATCTTTGCCTGCTGAGCTGTGTGATTCCTGCCTGCTCAGCTCCATGAGTATTGCCTGCTGAGCTGCATGATTGGTGTCTGCTGAGCTGCACCATTTGTGTCTGCTGAGCTGCACCATTGGTGTCTGCTGAGCTGCCCAAATTGTGTCTGCTCAGTCACGGGTGTAGAGCCTGCTGCGTCACGTGTTTAGAGTCTGCTTAACCACTTCATTACAGTTTGCTCAGCTCCTTGACGATTTCCTGCTCCTCTCCGTGATTAGTGCCCTCTTAGCCAAGTGATTAGTGCCTGCTCAGCTCTTTGATTATTGCCTCCTGAAGCACGTGATCAGTGCATGATAGCCACGTGATCAGCGCCTCTCAGTCACGTGATCAGCGCCCCTCAGTCACGTGATCAGCGCCTCTCAGTCACGTGATCAGTGCCTCTCAGTCACGTGATCAGTGCCTCTCAGTCACGTGATCAGTGCCTCTCAGTCACGTGATCAGTGCATGCTCAGTCACGTGATCAGTGCATGCTCAGCCACGTGATCAGGGCCTGCTCAGTCACGTGATCAGGGTCTGCTGAATCAAGGGATTAGCGCTTGCTCAGCTGCATGCTTAATCCCTGCTCAGCTGCGTGACTCGTGCCTGATCAGCTGTGTGATTAGTCCCTGCTCAGCTGCGTGATTAGTGCCTGCTCAAGACCGGGTTAGGAGCCGGCTGAGTGACGTGATTAGAGTCTGCTTAGCCACTTCATTACAGTCTGCTCAGCTCCATGATTATTGCCTGCTAAGCTGCGTGATTCCTGCCTGCTCAGCTTCTTGATTATTGCCTGCTGAGCTGCGTGATTCCTGCTTGCTCAGCTCCATATTTATTGCCTGCTGAGCTGCGTGATTCCTGCCTGCTCAGCTTCTTGATTATTGCATGCTGAGCTGCGTGATTCCTGTTTGCTCAGCTCCATGATTATTGCCTGCTGAGCTGCGTGATTCCTGCTTGCTCAGCTCCATGATTTTTGCTTGCTGAGCTGCATAATAAGTGCCTGCTCAGTCCCCAGAGAGGAGCCGGCTGAATCACGTGATTAGAGTCTGCTTATCCAGTTCATTACAGCCTTCAGCTCCAATTATTATTGCCTGCTAAGTTGCGTGATTCCTGCCTGCTCAGGTCCGTGAGTATTGCCTGCTGAGTTGCGTGATTCCTGCCAGCTCAGCTCCATGATTATTGCCTGCTGAGCTGCGCGATTCCTGACTGCTAGCTTCTTGATTATTGGCTGCTGAGCTGCCTGATTCCTGCCTGCTCTGCTTCTTGATTATTGCCTGCTGAGCTGCGTGATTCCTGCTTGCTCAGCTCCAGGATTATTGCCTGCTGAGCTGCGTGATTCGTGCCTGCTCAGCTCCTTGATTACTGTCTGCTGAGCTGCGTGATTCCTGCCTGCTCAGCTCCAGGAGTATTGTCTGCTGGGCTGCAAGATTCGTGTCTGCTCAGTCACGGGTGTCAAGCCTGCTGAGTCACGTGTTTAGAGTCTGCTTAGCCACTTAATGGCAGTCTGCTCAGCTCCTTGATTTTTGCCAGCTGAGCTGCGAGATTCGTGCCTGCTCAGCTCCTTGATCTTTGCCTGCTGAGCTGTGTGATTCCTGCCTGCTCAGCTCCATGAGTATTGCCTGCTGAGCTGCATGATTGGTGTCTGCTGAGCTGCACCATTTGTGTCTGCTGAGCTGCACCATTGGTGTCTGCTGAGCTGCCCAAATTGTGTCTGCTCAGTCACGGGTGTAGAGCCTGCTGCGTCACGTGTTTAGAGTCTGCTTAACCACTTCATTACAGTTTGCTCAGCTCCTTGACGATTTCCTGCTCCTCTCCGTGATTAGTGCCCTCTTAGCCAAGTGATTAGTGCCTGCTCAGCTCTTTGATTATTGCCTCCTGAAGCACGTGATCAGTGCATGATAGCCACGTGATCAGCGCCTCTCAGTCACGTGATCAGCGCCCCTCAGTCACGTGATCAGCGCCTCTCAGTCACGTGATCAGTGCCTCCCAGTCACGTGATCAGTGCATGCTCAGTCACGTGATCAGTGCCTCTCAGTCACGTGATCAGTGCCTCTCAGTCACGTGATCAGTGCATGCTCAGTCACGTGATCAGTGCATGCTCAGCCACGTGATCAGGGCCTGCTCAGTCACGTGATCAGGGTCTGCTGAATCAAGGGATTAGCGCTTGCTCAGCTGCATGCTTAATCCCTGCTCAGCTGCGTGACTCGTGCCTGATCAGCTGTGTGATTAGTCCCTGCTCAGCTGCGTGATTAGTGCCTGCTCAAGACCGGGTTAGGAGCCGGCTGAGTGACGTGATTAGAGTCTGCTTAGCCACTTCATTACAGTCTGCTCAGCTCCATGATTATTGCCTGCTAAGCTGCGTGATTCCTGCCTGCTCAGCTTCTTGATTATTGCCTGCTGAGCTGCGTGATTCCTGCTTGCTCAGCTCCATATTTATTGCCTGCTGAGCTGCGTGATTCCTGCCTGCTCAGCTTCTTGATTATTGCATGCTGAGCTGCGTGATTCCTGTTTGCTCAGCTCCATGATTATTGCCTGCTGAGCTGCGTGATTCCTGCTTGCTCAGCTCCATGATTTTTGCTTGCTGAGCTGCATAATAAGTGCCTGCTCAGTCCCCAGAGAGGAGCCGGCTGAATCACGTGATTAGAGTCTGCTTATCCAGTTCATTACAGCCTTCAGCTCCAATTATTATTGCCTGCTAAGTTGCGTGATTCCTGCCTGCTCAGGTCCGTGAGTATTGCCTGCTGAGTTGCGTGATTCCTGCCAGCTCAGCTCCATGATTATTGCCTGCTGAGCTGCGCGATTCCTGACTGCTAGCTTCTTGATTATTGGCTGCTGAGCTGCCTGATTCCTGCCTGCTCTGCTTCTTGATTATTGCCTGCTGAGCTGCGTGATTCCTGCTTGCTCAGCTCCAGGATTATTGCCTGCTGAGCTGCGTGATTCGTGCCTGCTCAGCTCCTTGATTACTGTCTGCTGAGCTGCGTGATTCCTGCCTGCTCAGCTCCAGGAGTATTGTCTGCTGGGCTGCAAGATTCGTGTCTGCTCAGTCACGGGTGTCAAGCCTGCTGAGTCACGTGTTTAGAGTCTGCTTAGCCACTTAATGGCAGTCTGCTCAGCTCCTTGATTTTTGCCAGCTGAGCTGCGAGATTCGTGCCTGCTCAGCTCCTTGATCTTTGCCTGCTGAGCTGTGTGATTCCTGCCTGCTCAGCTCCATGAGTATTGCCTGCTGAGCTGCATGATTGGTGTCTGCTGAGCTGCACCATTTGTGTCTGCTGAGCTGCACCATTGGTGTCTGCTGAGCTGCCCAAATTGTGTCTGCTCAGTCACGGGTGTAGAGCCTGCTGCGTCACGTGTTTAGAGTCTGCTTAACCACTTCATTACAGTTTGCTCAGCTCCTTGACGATTTCCTGCTCCTCTCCGTGATTAGTGCCCTCTTAGCCAAGTGATTAGTGCCTGCTCAGCTCTTTGATTATTGCCTCCTGAAGCACGTGATCAGTGCATGATAGCCACGTGATCAGCGCCTCTCAGTCACGTGATCAGCGCCCCTCAGTCACGTGATCAGCGCCTCTCAGTCACGTGATCAGTGCCTCCCAGTCACGTGATCAGTGCATGCTCAGTCACGTGATCAGTGCCTCTCAGTCACGTGATCAGTGCCTCTCAGTCACGTGATCAGTGCATGCTCAGTCACGTGATCAGTGCATGCTCAGCCACGTGATCAGGGCCTGCTCAGTCACGTGATCAGGGTCTGCTGAATCAAGGGATTAGCGCTTGCTCAGCTGCATGCTTAATCCCTGCTCAGCTGCGTGACTCGTGCCTGATCAGCTGTGTGATTAGTCCCTGCTCAGCTGCGTGATTAGTGCCTGCTCAAGACCGGGTTAGGAGCCGGCTGAGTGACGTGATTAGAGTCTGCTTAGCCACTTCATTACAGTCTGCTCAGCTCCATGATTATTGCCTGCTAAGCTGCGTGATTCCTGCCTGCTCAGCTTCTTGATTATTGCCTGCTGAGCTGCGTGATTCCTGCTTGCTCAGCTCCATATTTATTGCCTGCTGAGCTGCGTGATTCCTGCCTGCTCAGCTTCTTGATTATTGCATGCTGAGCTGCGTGATTCCTGTTTGCTCAGCTCCATGATTATTGCCTGCTGAGCTGCGTGATTCCTGCTTGCTCAGCTCCATGATTTTTGCTTGCTGAGCTGCATAATAAGTGCCTGCTCAGTCCCCAGAGAGGAGCCGGCTGAATCACGTGATTAGAGTCTGCTTATCCAGTTCATTACAGCCTTCAGCTCCAATTATTATTGCCTGCTAAGTTGCGTGATTCCTGCCTGCTCAGGTCCGTGAGTATTGCCTGCTGAGTTGCGTGATTCCTGCCAGCTCAGCTCCATGATTATTGCCTGCTGAGCTGCGCGATTCCTGACTGCTAGCTTCTTGATTATTGGCTGCTGAGCTGCCTGATTCCTGCCTGCTCTGCTTCTTGATTATTGCCTGCTGAGCTGCGTGATTCCTGCTTGCTCAGCTCCAGGATTATTGCCTGCTGAGCTGCGTGATTCGTGCCTGCTCAGCTCCTTGATTACTGTCTGCTGAGCTGCGTGATTCCTGCCTGCTCAGCTCCAGGAGTATTGTCTGCTGGGCTGCAAGATTCGTGTCTGCTCAGTCACGGGTGTCAAGCCTGCTGAGTCACGTGTTTAGAGTCTGCTTAGCCACTTAATGGCAGTCTGCTCAGCTCCTTGATTTTTGCCAGCTGAGCTGCGAGATTCGTGCCTGCTCAGCTCCTTGATCTTTGCCTGCTGAGCTGTGTGATTCCTGCCTGCTCAGCTCCATGAGTATTGCCTGCTGAGCTGCATGATTGGTGTCTGCTGAGCTGCACCATTTGTGTCTGCTGAGCTGCAC
Source organism: Bos indicus (assembly GCF_029378745.1). Taxonomy (NCBI): domain Eukaryota; kingdom Metazoa; phylum Chordata; class Mammalia; order Artiodactyla; family Bovidae; genus Bos; species Bos indicus. Next base: position 742,753 of record NW_027223721.1, read on the forward strand.
CATTGGTGTCTGCTGAGCTGCCCAAATTGTGTCTGCTCAGTCACGGGTGTAGAGCCTGCTGCGTCACGTGTTTAGAGTCTGCTTAACCACTTCATTACAGTTTGCTCAGCTCCTTGACGATTTCCTGCTCCTCTCCGTGATTAGTGCCCTCTTAGCCAAGTGATTAGTGCCTGCTCAGCTCTTTGATTATTGCCTCCTGAAGCACGTGATCAGTGCATGATAGCCACGTGATCAGCGCCTCTCAGTCACGTGATCAGCGCCCCTCAGTCACGTGATCAGCGCCTCTCAGTCACGTGATCAGTGCCTCCCAGTCACGTGATCAGTGCATGCTCAGTCACGTGATCAGTGCCTCTCAGTCACGTGATCAGTGCCTCTCAGTCACGTGATCAGTGCATGCTCAGTCACGTGATCAGTGCATGCTCAGCCACGTGATCAGGGCCTGCTCAGTCACGTGATCAGGGTCTGCTGAATCAAGGGATTAGCGCTTGCTCAGCTGCATGCTTAATCCCTGCTCAGCTGCGTGACTCGTGCCTGATCAGCTGTGTGATTAGTCCCTGCTCAGCTGCGTGATTAGTGCCTGCTCAAGACCGGGTTAGGAGCCGGCTGAGTGACGTGATTAGAGTCTGCTTAGCCACTTCATTACAGTCTGCTCAGCTCCATGATTATTGCCTGCTAAGCTGCGTGATTCCTGCCTGCTCAGCTTCTTGATTATTGCCTGCTGAGCTGCGTGATTCCTGCTTGCTCAGCTCCATATTTATTGCCTGCTGAGCTGCGTGATTCCTGCCTGCTCAGCTTCTTGATTATTGCATGCTGAGCTGCGTGATTCCTGTTTGCTCAGCTCCATGATTATTGCCTGCTGAGCTGCGTGATTCCTGCTTGCTCAGCTCCATGATTTTTGCTTGCTGAGCTGCATAATAAGTGCCTGCTCAGTCCCCAGAGAGGAGCCGGCTGAATCACGTGATTAGAGTCTGCTTATCCAGTTCATTACAGCCTTCAGCTCCAATTATTATTGCCTGCTAAGTTGCGTGATTCCTGCCTGCTCAGGTCCGTGAGTATTGCCTGCTGAGTTGCGTGATTCCTGCCAGCTCAGCTCCATGATTATTGCCTGCTGAGCTGCGCGATTCCTGACTGCTAGCTTCTTGATTATTGGCTGCTGAGCTGCCTGATTCCTGCCTGCTCTGCTTCTTGATTATTGCCTGCTGAGCTGCGTGATTCCTGCTTGCTCAGCTCCAGGATTATTGCCTGCTGAGCTGCGTGATTCGTGCCTGCTCAGCTCCTTGATTACTGTCTGCTGAGCTGCGTGATTCCTGCCTGCTCAGCTCCAGGAGTATTGTCTGCTGGGCTGCAAGATTCGTGTCTGCTCAGTCACGGGTGTCAAGCCTGCTGAGTCACGTGTTTAGAGTCTGCTTAGCCACTTAATGGCAGTCTGCTCAGCTCCTTGATTTTTGCCAGCTGAGCTGCGAGATTCGTGCCTGCTCAGCTCCTTGATCTTTGCCTGCTGAGCTGTGTGATTCCTGCCTGCTCAGCTCCATGAGTATTGCCTGCTGAGCTGCATGATTGGTGTCTGCTGAGCTGCACCATTTGTGTCTGCTGAGCTGCACCATTGGTGTCTGCTGAGCTGCCCAAATTGTGTCTGCTCAGTCACGGGTGTAGAGCCTGCTGCGTCACGTGTTTAGAGTCTGCTTAACCACTTCATTACAGTTTGCTCAGCTCCTTGACGATTTCCTGCTCCTCTCCGTGATTAGTGCCCTCTTAGCCAAGTGATTAGTGCCTGCTCAGCTCTTTGATTATTGCCTCCTGAAGCACGTGATCAGTGCATGATAGCCACGTGATCAGCGCCTCTCAGTCACGTGATCAGCGCCCCTCAGTCACGTGATCAGCGCCTCTCAGTCACGTGATCAGTGCCTCCAGTCACGTGATCAGTGCATGCTCAGTCACGTGATCAGTGCCTCTCAGTCACGTGATCAGTGCCTCTCAGTCACGTGATCAGTGCATGCTCAGTCACGTGATCAGTGCATGCTCAGCCACGTGATCAGGGCCTGCTCAGTCACGTGATCAGGGTCTGCTGAATCAAGGGATTAGCGCTTGCTCAGCTGCATGCTTAATCCCTGCTCAGCTGCGTGACTCGTGCCTGATCAGCTGTGTGATTAGTCCCTGCTCAGCTGCGTGATTAGTGCCTGCTCAAGACCGGGTTAGGAGCCGGCTGAGTGACGTGATTAGAGTCTGCTTAGCCACTTCATTACAGTCTGCTCAGCTCCATGATTATTGCCTGCTAAGCTGCGTGATTCCTGCCTGCTCAGCTTCTTGATTATTGCCTGCTGAGCTGCGTGATTCCTGCTTGCTCAGCTCCATATTTATTGCCTGCTGAGCTGCGTGATTCCTGCCTGCTCAGCTTCTTGATTATTGCATGCTGAGCTGCGTGATTCCTGTTTGCTCAGCTCCATGATTATTGCCTGCTGAGCTGCGTGATTCCTGCTTGCTCAGCTCCATGATTTTTGCTTGCTGAGCTGCATAATAAGTGCCTGCTCAGTCCCCAGAGAGGAGCCGGCTGAATCACGTGATTAGAGTCTGCTTATCCAGTTCATTACAGCCTTCAGCTCCAATTATTATTGCCTGCTAAGTTGCGTGATTCCTGCCTGCTCAGGTCCGTGAGTATTGCCTGCTGAGTTGCGTGATTCCTGCCAGCTCAGCTCCATGATTATTGCCTGCTGAGCTGCGCGATTCCTGACTGCTAGCTTCTTGATTATTGGCTGCTGAGCTGCCTGATTCCTGCCTGCTCTGCTTCTTGATTATTGCCTGCTGAGCTGCGTGATTCCTGCTTGCTCAGCTCCAGGATTATTGCCTGCTGAGCTGCGTGATTCGTGCCTGCTCAGCTCCTTGATTACTGTCTGCTGAGCTGCGTGATTCCTGCCTGCTCAGCTCCAGGAGTATTGTCTGCTGGGCTGCAAGATTCGTGTCTGCTCAGTCACGGGGGTCAAGCCTGCTGAGTCACGTGTTTAGAGTCTGCTTAGCCACTTAATGGCAGTCTGCTCAGCTCCTTGATTTTTGCCAGCTGAGCTGCGAGATTCGTGCCTGCTCAGCTCCTTGATCTTTGCCTGCTGAGCTGTGTGATTCCTGCCTGCTCAGCTCCATGAGTATTGCCTGCTGAGCTGCATGATTGGTGTCTGCTGAGCTGCACCATTTGTGTCTGCTGAGCTGCACCATTGGTGTCTGCTGAGCTGCCCAAATTGTGTCTGCTCAGTCACGGGTGTAGAGCCTGCTGCGTCACGTGTTTAGAGTCTGCTTAACCACTTCATTACAGTTTGCTCAGCTCCTTGACGATTTCCTGCTCCTCTCCGTGATTAGTGCCCTCTTAGCCAAGTGATTAGTGCCTGCTCAGCTCTTTGATTATTGCCTCCTGAAGCACGTGATCAGTGCATGATAGCCACGTGATCAGCGCCTCTCAGTCACGTGATCAGCGCCCCTCAGTCACGTGATCAGCGCCTCTCAGTCACGTGATCAGTGCATGCTCAGTCACGTGATCAGTGCCTCTCAGTCACGTGATCAGTGCCTCTCAGTCACGTGATCAGTGCATGCTCAGTCACGTGATCAGTGCATGCTCAGCCACGTGATCAGGGCCTGCTCAGTCACGTGATCAGGGTCTGCTGAATCAAGGGATTAGCGCTTGCTCAGCTGCATGCTTAATCCCTGCTCAGCTGCGTGACTCGTGCCTGATCAGCTGTGTGATTAGTCCCTGCTCAGCTGCGTGATTAGTGCCTGCTCAAGACCGGGTTAGGAGCCGGCTGAGTGACGTGATTAGAGTCTGCTTAGCCACTTCATTACAGTCTGCTCAGCTCCATGATTATTGCCTGCTAAGCTGCGTGATTCCTGCCTGCTCAGCTTCTTGATTATTGCCTGCTGAGCTGCGTGATTCCTGCTTGCTCAGCTCCATATTTATTGCCTGCTGAGCTGCGTGATTCCTGCCTGCTCAGCTTCTTGATTATTGCATGCTGAGCTGCGTGATTCCTGTTTGCTCAGCTCCATGATTATTGCCTGCTGAGCTGCGTGATTCCTGCTTGCTCAGCTCCATGATTTTTGCTTGCTGAGCTGCATAATAAGTGCCTGCTCAGTCCCCAGAGAGGAGCCGGCTGAATCACGTGATTAGAGTCTGCTTATCCAGTTCATTACAGCCTTCAGCTCCAATTATTATTGCCTGCTAAGTTGCGTGATTCCTGCCTGCTCAGGTCCGTGAGTATTGCCTGCTGAGTTGCGTGATTCCTGCCAGCTCAGCTCCATGATTATTGCCTGCTGAGCTGCGCGATTCCTGACTGCTAGCTTCTTGATTATTGGCTGCTGAGCTGCCTGATTCCTGCCTGCTCTGCTTCTTGATTATTGCCTGCTGAGCTGCGTGATTCCTGCTTGCTCAGCTCCAGGATTATTGCCTGCTGAGCTGCGTGATTCGTGCCTGCTCAGCTCCTTGATTACTGTCTGCTGAGCTGCGTGATTCCTGCCTGCTCAGCTCCAGGAGTATTGTCTGCTGGGCTGCAAGATTCGTGTGTGCTCAGTCACGGGTGTCAAGCCTGCTGAGTCACGTGTTTAGAGTCTGCTTAGCCACTTAATGGCAGTCTGCTCAGCTCCTTGATTTTTGCCAGCTGAGCTGCGAGATTCGTGCCTGCTCAGCTCCTTGATCTTTGCCTGCTGAGCTGTGTGATTCCTGCCTGCTCAGCTCCATGAGTATTGCCTGCTGAGCTGCATGATTGGTGTCTGCTGAGCTGCACCATTTGTGTCTGCTGAGCTGCACCATTGGTGTCTGCTGAGCTGCCCAAATTGTGTCTGCTCAGTCACGGGTGTAGAGCCTGCTGCGTCACGTGTTTAGAGTCTGCTTAACCACTTCATTACAGTTTGCTCAGCTCCTTGACGATTTCCTGCTCCTCTCCGTGATTAGTGCCCTCTTAGCCAAGTGATTAGTGCCTGCTCAGCTCTTTGATTATTGCCTCCTGAAGCACGTGATCAGTGCATGATAGCCACGTGATCAGCGCCTCTCAGTCACGTGATCAGCGCCCCTCAGTCACGTGATCAGCGCCTCTCAGTCACGTGATCAGTGCCTCCCAGTCACGTGATCAGTGCATGCTCAGTCACGTGATCAGTGCCTCTCAGTCACGTGATCAGTGCCTCTCAGTCACGTGATCAGTGCATGCTCAGTCACGTGATCAGTGCATGCTCAGCCACGTGATCAGGGCCTGCTCAGTCACGTGATCAGGGTCTGCTGAATCAAGGGATTAGCGCTTGCTCAGCTGCATGCTTAATCCCTGCTCAGCTGCGTGACTCGTGCCTGATCAGCTGTGTGATTAGTCCCTGCTCAGCTGCGTGATTAGTGCCTGCTCAAGACCGGGTTAGGAGCCGGCTGAGTGACGTGATTAGAGTCTGCTTAGCCACTTCATTACAGTCTGCTCAGCTCCATGATTATTGCCTGCTAAGCTGCGTGATTCCTGCCTGCTCAGCTTCTTGATTATTGCCTGCTGAGCTGCGTGATTCCTGCTTGCTCAGCTCCATATTTATTGCCTGCTGAGCTGCGTGATTCCTGCCTGCTCAGCTTCTTGATTATTGCATGCTGAGCTGCGTGATTCCTGTTTGCTCAGCTCCATGATTATTGCCTGCTGAGCTGCGTGATTCCTGCTTGCTCAGCTCCATGATTTTTGCTTGCTGAGCTGCATAATAAGTGCCTGCTCAGTCCCCAGAGAGGAGCCGGCTGAATCACGTGATTAGAGTCTGCTTATCCAGTTCATTACAGCCTTCAGCTCCAATTATTATTGCCTGCTAAGTTGCGTGATTCCTGCCTGCTCAGGTCCGTGAGTATTGCCTGCTGAGTTGCGTGATTCCTGCCAGCTCAGCTCCATGATTATTGCCTGCTGAGCTGCGCGATTCCTGACTGCTAGCTTCTTGATTATTGGCTGCTGAGCTGCCTGATTCCTGCCTGCTCTGCTTCTTGATTATTGCCTGCTGAGCTGCGTGATTCCTGCTTGCTCAGCTCCAGGATTATTGCCTGCTGAGCTGCGTGATTCGTGCCTGCTCAGCTCCTTGATTACTGTCTGCTGAGCTGCGTGATTCCTGCCTGCTCAGCTCCAGGAGTATTGTCTGCTGGGCTGCAAGATTCGTGTCTGCTCAGTCACGGGTGTCAAGCCTGCTGAGTCACGTGTTTAGAGTCTGCTTAGCCACTTAATGGCAGTCTGCTCAGCTCCTTGATTTTTGCCAGCTGAGCTGCGAGATTCGTGCCTGCTCAGCTCCTTGATCTTTGCCTGCTGAGCTGTGTGATTCCTGCCTGCTCAGCTCCATGAGTATTGCCTGCTGAGCTGCATGATTGGTGTCTGCTGAGCTGCACCATTTGTGTCTGCTGAGCTGCACCATTGGTGTCTGCTGAGCTGCCCAAATTGTGTCTGCTCAGTCACGGGTGTAGAGCCTGCTGCGTCCCGTGTTTAGAGTCTGCTTAACCACTTCATTACAGTTTGCTCAGCTCCTTGACGATTTCCTGCTCCTCTCCGTGATTAGTGCCCTCTTAGCCAAGTGATTAGTGCCTGCTCAGCTCTTTGATTATTGCCTCCTGAAGCACGTGATCAGTGCATGATAGCCACGTGATCAGCGCCTCTCAGTCACGTGATCAGCGCCCCTCAGTCACGTGATCAGCGCCTCTCAGTCACGTGATCAGTGCCTCCAGTCACGTGATCAGTGCATGCTCAGTCACGTGATCAGTGCCTCTCAGTCACGTGATCAGTGCCTCTCAGTCACGTGATCAGTGCATGCTCAGTCACGTGATCAGTGCATGCTCAGCCACGTGATCAGGGCCTGCTCAGTCACGTGATCAGGGTCTGCTGAATCAAGGGATTAGCGCTTGCTCAGCTGCATGCTTAATCCCTGCTCAGCTGCGTGACTCGTGCCTGATCAGCTGTGTGATTAGTCCCTGCTCAGCTGCGTGATTAGTGCCTGCTCAAGACCGGGTTAGGAGCCGGCTGAGTGACGTGATTAGAGTCTGCTTAGCCACTTCATTACAGTCTGCTCAGCTCCATGATTATTGCCTGCTAAGCTGCGTGATTCCTGCCTGCTCAGCTTCTTGATTATTGCCTGCTGAGCTGCGTGATTCCTGCTTGCTCAGCTCCATATTTATTGCCTGCTGAGCTGCGTGATTCCTGCCTGCTCAGCTTCTTGATTATTGCATGCTGAGCTGCGTGATTCCTGTTTGCTCAGCTCCATGATTATTGCCTGCTGAGCTGCGTGATTCCTGCTTGCTCAGCTCCATGATTTTTGCTTGCTGAGCTGCATAATAAGTGCCTGCTCAGTCCCCAGAGAGGAGCCGGCTGAATCACGTGATTAGAGTCTGCTTATCCAGTTCATTACAGCCTTCAGCTCCAATTATTATTGCCTGCTAAGTTGCGTGATTCCTGCCTGCTCAGGTCCGTGAGTATTGCCTGCTGAGTTGCGTGATTCCTGCCAGCTCAGCTCCATGATTATTGCCTGCTGAGCTGCGCGATTCCTGACTGCTAGCTTCTTGATTATTGGCTGCTGAGCTGCCTGATTCCTGCCTGCTCTGCTTCTTGATTATTGCCTGCTGAGCTGCGTGATTCCTGCTTGCTCAGCTCCAGGATTATTGCCTGCTGAGCTGCGTGATTCGTGCCTGCTCAGCTCCTTGATTACTGTCTGCTG